>NC_053427.1:76196229-76496229 GCF_007990345.1 Gossypium hirsutum
AGTAAATATGCTCAAGAATGGGTACAGTCAAAAGCTGAAATGTGCAAACGATTCGAAGAAGGGTTGAATGAAGACATTAAGCTACTGATCGAAATTATTGAAATTTGAGAGTTTGCTACATTGGTAGAGAGAGCTTATAAAGTAGAAGAATTAAGCAAAGAGAAGAAACAGGTTGAGAGGGAAGCTCGAATTTTTAGTAAAAGACTAATGGGAAAATCTCAAATTTTTGCTCCAAAGAAATCGAAGAAGTACCAGGATCGTTCTACCTCAGCCACTGGGTATTCGGGCAGAGAGCGAGGTTCTCAACGCACTAATCCAAGACCTTCCACTCCATCAGTGACCAGTGTTAGCAGTGTTGGTACCCCTAAGCCGAGATGCCAGTACTGTAATAAAGCTCATTTTGGAGAATGCCGGCTGAAAAGTGGGGCTTGTTACCGATGCGGTTCATTTGATCATTTCCTCAGAGATTGTTCAGAAAGGGGTGAAAAAGATGCTGAACAGATATCGAAGCTGAGTAATCCAGTTTTGAGAGGTAGACCACCTCGACCATTCGGTAATGTAGGTGGTAGCCGAGGAGCTACAAAAGATACTGCAGACAGGCCTGAGGCACGAGCACCTGCTAGGACATATGCCATTCGTGCCAGAGAAGATCCCTCAGCACCCGATGTTATTACTGGTACATTTTCTTTACTTGGCACTGATATTATTACATTAATTGATCCCGGTTCTACGCATTCATATACATGTATAAAGCTTGCATGTGTTAAAGATTTATCTATTGAACCTATTGAATTTGTGGTTAAAATCTCGAACCCCCTTGGTCAATCTGTTTTGGTGGATATAATTTGTAAAAATTTTCCACTGATGGTAAAATGTTATTGTTTCCCGGCTGATTTGATGTTACTACCATTTGATGAATTTGACGTGATATTGGGCATGGATTGGCTAACCCAGCATGATGCAGTAGTAAATTGTAGATAGAAATATATTGTGCTAAAATGTCAGAATGGTGAGTTGCTTTGAGTTAAATCTGATCAGACAGAAGGGTTATCTGATATGATTTCAGTAAGCACAGAGGTATGTCAAAAAAAGTATGATGCTTACTTGGCTTATGTACTCGACACCAAGGTATCTGAGTCAAAGATACAGGCAGTGCCAGTGGTATGCGAATTTTTCGATGTGTTTCTAGAGGAATTACCAGGGTTGCCACCAAAAAGAGAAGTGGAATTTTCTATAGATTTGATTCTGGGAACTACTCCGATTTCCATAGCTCCGTACCAAATGGCTCCTACATAATTAAAGGAGTTAAAGACATAGTTGCAAGAACTTGTTGACAGGGGTTTTGTCCGACCGAGTCATTCACCTAGGGGTCCTCCGGTTCTATTTTTGAAAAAGAAAGACGGGTCTTTGAGACTGTGTATCGACTACCGGCAGCTTAATAAAGTAACCATAAAGAATAAGTACCCATTACCCCAGATTGATGATTTATTTGATCAGCTGAAAGGTGCTACAGTGTTTTCAAAGATTGATCTTCGATCAGGTTATTATCAGTTACGGGTAAATGGTGCCAAAAATAACCTTCAGAACCAGGTACGGGCATTATAAGTTTCTGGTTATGCCATTTGGGTTAACTAATGCACCCGCAGTATTCATGGATTTGATGAACCAGATATTCAGACAGTACTTAGATAGATTTGTGGTAGTATTCATTGATGATATTTTGGTTTATTCTCGGGATGAAGAAGAGCATGCAGAACATTTGAGAATTGTGTTGCAAATTCTGCGAGAGAAGTAGTTATATGCTAAATTCAGTAAATGTGAATTTTGGCTTCGAGAAGTGGGTTTTCTTGGACACATTGTATCTGCCGAAGGCATCAGGCTAGATCCAAGTAAAATCTTAGCTATTGTCAATTGGAATCCATCGAATAATGTATCTGAAGTTAGAAGTTTTTTGGGTTTAACTGGTTATTATCGGAGATTTGTACAGGGATTCTCTATGATAGCTTATCCGATGACTCGATTATTGCAGAAAGATGTAAAGTTCGAGTGGACTGATGAATGTCAGCAGAGTTTCAACCAATTGAAAGATCTACTAATGAAAGCACCTGTATTAGTGCAGCCTGAACCGGGTAAGGAATTTTTTATTTACAATGATGCCTAATTAAATGGTTTAGGTTGTGTCTTGATGCAAGAAGGTAAAGTAATAGCCTATGCTTCAAGACAACTTAAACCACATGAAAGAAATTACTCAGTACATGATCTTAAATTAGCTACTATTGTATTTGCGCTGAAGATATGGCAGCATTACTTGTACGGTGAGAAATGTCATATTTATACTGATCATAAAAGTTTGAAATATTTGATGACACAGAAAGATTTGAATTTGAGATAGCGCTGGTGGCTTGAATTGATAAAGGATTATGATTTGATTATTGATTACCATCTGGGTAAGACTAATGTTGTAGATGATGCTTTGAGCCAAAAATCTCTGTTTGATTTACGAGCTATGAATACGCGGTTATCATTGACTGATGATGGTTCAATCCTAGCTGAATTGAGAGCTAAATCGGCATTTCTACAGCAAATATGTGAAGCTCAGAAGAATGATGAGAAGTTACAGGTTAAACGAGCACAGTGTAACTCAGGTATTGATTTTGAATTTCAGATTGGTTCTGATGGTTGTTTATTATTCAGAGGTAGCGTATGTGTACCTTAGAATTCAAAGCTCATACAGAAGATTCTATGTGAGGCTCACAGCGGTACTATGTCTGTACATCCGGGGAGTAATAAAATGTATAATGATCTGAAAAAGATATACTGGTGGGCGGGAATGAAATGTGATATCTCTGAGTTTGTATCAAGGTGTTTAATATGTCAACAAGTTAAAGCTAAACATCAGGTACTTTCAGGGTTACTTCAACCAATTACTATATCGGAATGGAAGTGGGAAAGAATCACTATGGATTTTGTATCGGGGTTACCATTGTCTCCGAGGAAAAAAAGATGCTATTTGGGTGATTGTTGACCGGTTGAAAATATTTAGCGCACTTTATTCCTGTACTTATGGATTATTCTTTAGATAAACTAGCTGAACTGTACATATTTGAGATTGTCAGGTTACATGGAGTACCTGTCTCTATTATATTAGATAAAGATCCCCGATTTACGTCTCGTTTTTGGGAAAAATTGCAAGAAGCCTTGGGTACTCAATTGTATTTTAGCACTACATTTCATCCTTAGACAGATGGCCAATCTGAGTGTATAATTCAAGTATTGGAAGATATGCTCCGATGTTGTATACTAGAGTTTGAAGGTAATTGGGGAGGTATCTACCTTTGATTGAATTTGCTTACAATAGCAGTTATCATTCTAGTATTAAAATGGCTCTGTATGAAGCTTTGTATGGTAGAAAATGTAGAACACCGTTATATTGGACAGGGCTCAGTGAAAGGAAGATACATGGGGTTGATTTGATTCGGGAAACAGAAGAAAAAGTAAAGGTTATTCGGGATAGTCTAAAAGGAGCTTCGATCGTCAAAAATCATATGCCGACCTTAAATGAAAAGAGATTGAATTTCAGGTCGGTGACAAGGTATTCCTGAAAGTGTCTCCTTGGAAGAAAGTTCTCCGATTCGGTCGAAAGGGTAAATTGAGTCCAAGATTTATCGGGCCATATGAAATCATAGAAAGAATTGGACCAGTCGCTTCTCGATTGGCATTACCACCAGAACTTGATAGAATCCATAATGTTTTTCATGTATTTATGTTACGACAATATCGATCAAATCCTTCACATGTTATTTCTCCGACAAAAGTAGAGATTTAACTGGATATGACTTGCAGTGAAGAACCGGTCAAGATATTGGCACGGGAGACAAAGGAGCTTAGAAATAAAAACATAAATTTGGTCAAAGTATTGTGGAAAAAGCACGGGATTGAGGAAGCGACATGGGAACCAGAGGAGGCAATGAGAAAACAATACCCAAACCTCTTTACTGGTAAGATTTTCGAGGACGAAAATCCTTAAAAGGGAGAGAGTTGTAATGGCCTAAATTCAAGGTTATGAAACAGTGGTTTCGTAACCACAAATATGATTTAAAGAGAAATTTATTTTAATATTTTTGCATGAATTTTTATATGATAGGAAAATCGTATTAAAATATCGATAGAAAAATTTTACCGATTTAATGGTTAGTTAGAAAAAAAGAATTATTGAAGGAATTGGGTAAAAACAAAGTATCGAGACCTTGATCTCGTAAAACTGAGTAGGAAATATTTTTATAAATATTTATAAAATGTTAGTGATGTGGTATTAAAATTTCATAAGAAAATTTTAACGTTTAGGTAGGTAATTAAATGAAAAGGACTAAATTGGAAAAAGTGTAAAAGTTACTAGAATGATTAAATAGCTTAAGTGTCTAATGAGAAAGGATTTAAAAGGCAATTACACCTAAAATTTATTTGGGCTGGACGGCAAGGGCATGAAATCAGCAAGAAAATTGATGATTTAAGGGCAAAATTAAAATATTGCATAATTTTTTTTTGAACAAAAAATTACCATACGGGTCAACATACTATTATTAAGTAACATCACAAATTACAGCATCATGGATTTTCGACGGATAATCCATATCAAAAAAACAACTTTTGGTCTCACGCAACATTTTTTTACAAATTAAATGGGCTACACTATTACAAGACCGTTCGGTCCAACATAATTTGGCCGATTTAAACATTGTGAAAGCTGCAGTGCATTCCTTAATTCTTGCGCCTAGGATGGTGACGTCATTGTCTAAATTGTTGAATCTATTGACCAGCCCAGCATTATCTGTCTCAAAGAGAACATCTTCTCTCAAATTTAATTTGTGCGCTACGTTTATGCTCTCCTTAAAGGCCACGCACTCAGCCTCTTCCACGGATAGTCTTCCCTCTTTAAAGCCTCCACTGCCCCCAACAACGAAGCCTTCTTCATCTCTTGCGACCGTCCCATACCCGATCCTGTTTTCACCAACTGTAGCATCGAAATTTATTTTTATAAATCCCTTCGGAGGTTTAATCCACTTCTTCTTCCCGTTATTTTGTAAGATTAATGGTTCATTCAACATATTACAGATTCGGAATTTCTTGCTCAAGTTGCTGGCTCTTTCCCATATTAGCTGCGCCTTCTCCTATTTTCCCCTGAAGATGAAATTATTTCTATTATTCCAACAGTTCCATAGAATTTTCATTTGGTTGGTTATGGCTCTCTTGTCAAGGACACGCATCAAATCTTCCAACCAATCGATGCAATAATCATACGGTTTAGAGATAAATCTCCTGGACCAGCCTCCTATCGACAAAACTTCTCTCGACGTTGGGCAGTCTCTTAGCGCCTGTAGTAAAGTTTCAGTTTCAGCACCACATCTTGGACACTCCTTGTTAAAGCCAGGTCTGATGGAGGCTATTTTTCCATTTGTCGGAAGAACTTCATGTCCCACACGCCACATAAATACACGGATCTTCGGTAGGGTATCGAGTTTCTATAGCGCTCTCCAAAAAAATCTGTGAGGGCCATATCCCATTTCTTTCAACAACATCCATGAGTAGCCCAACTTCGAAGTAAAACACCCGTGGGTATTGTGAAACCATATTATTTTATCTTCCTCACCCACATCTCCAATAGGGATGTCGCAAATCTTAACACTCCAGTCTTGCCCATACACTTGCTTTACTTTATTCACATCCCAGCTTCTCCTATCCACGTGCCAGAGATCTTTCACGCTCTTTACACATTGGTTTAGAGTGTTGCTTATGACCACGTCTCCATTAAGCCCTTCCATTCCCCAATTATCAGCCCGAATATTTATCTTCTCGCCATTACCAACCCGCCACCCAAAGCCATCTTTAAAGACATCCACCACTGCCGCAATGCTTGACCAAGTGAAGGACGCTTTGTCCACCTTTTTAGCATGGAAAATATCTCCATCAGGGAAGTACTTCGAGGATAGCACTTTGAAACAAAGAGAATCTATATTGTTTAGGAGTCTCCACACTTGACGCCCTAAGAGAGCTAGGTTGAACAGTCGAACATCTCTGAATCCAGGGCCTCCCATACCTTTCGGTTTGCACAACATTTTCCACGGGATCATTGTCCAAAATCTTCCTTTCTCTTTTCCCGACCACCATGTTCTGCTTAGCATGGCCTGACTGTCCTCGATAACGCTTTTGGGAGCCAAAAAAATTGACATAGCGTACGTAGGAATAGATTGAAGAACCGCTTTAATGAAGACTTCTTTGCCCCCAAAAGATAATAGCCTCTTTGTCCAGCTGTTGATCCTGCAAGACAGTTTGTTAGTAATGTCTTTGAAAGCCTCTGTTTTCTTCTTACCAATAGGAATAGGAAGGCCTAGATAATTGTTTAATTTTTCCACCACAGGCATGCCTAACAGATCACTAAAAATTGTTCTTTGGGCTCTTCGAGTGTTGGGACTAAATAAGACCATAGACTTTTCAAAGTTTATTTCTTGAACTGAAATGTTAGAAAAAGTATTAAGCATATTAACAAGACATTCGATATCACTCCTTTTATTCCTAACAAACAGAAGCGCATCATCGGCAAAAAATAGATGATTTATTCTAGGGCCATCCCTACTAGCCCGGATGCCTCTTAAAGTGTTGTTCTCTTGAGCATGGATAAGCATTCTAGAGAATGCTTCCATATAAAATAAAAACAAATAAAGGGAGAGGGGATCCCCTTAACGGAGACCCCTCTTGGGGATAAAAATATCAGATAGAATTTTATTGCATTTAACCGTATATGTAACTGAGCGAACGCATTCCATAATTTTGGCAATCCACTTTTCCTCAAATCCCATCTTCTTCATAACTTTTTCAATGAAGTTCCACTCTACTCGGTCATATGCTTTGCTCATGTCGAGCTTGACCACGAGTCCTTTGTTGGGGCCGTTTTTAGAACTTTGAAGGTAATGGAGGAGCGCATGTGCGATCAGAATATTATAATGTATCATCCTCCCTGACACAAACGCGCTTTGATTTTGGCTAATGCAACTGGGCAAGACAGCTTTTAGCCGATTAGCAAGCACCTTTGAGATTATCTTGTAGACAAACCTGCAAAGGCTAATAGGGTGAAAAATAGTGAGCTCACATGGATTTTTAATTTTGGGAATTAAAATAATCATAGTATCATTAAGATTAGAGATATTTTTGCTCCCATTTAGAACATCCAGACAGTAGCTAATAGTATCATTTCCCACGATGTCCCAGTGATGCTTAAAAAAATTTCCCGATAACCCATCGATTCCTGGGGCTTTATTAGGATCCATCTGCTTAATAGCCTGAAGGACCTCCTTCTCTGTGTAGTCCATATTAAGCCATTCATTTGTTTCCCTTGTTATACACTCCTGAATATACCCCATCTCCTGGATATTAGCATTTTGACCGTTTGACCGAAACAGTCTCACAAAATAATCTTTAGCCACCTTGCTTATATCCTTTCTATTCGTCACCCACTTCCCTTCCGCGTCTTTAAGCTTCGCTATAGTATTCTTTTTTAACCGACCTGTGGCTTTAGCATGGAAATACCTAGTATTTCGATCTCCTTCCCTAAGCCATTTTGACCGAGACCTTTGTGCCCAGTAACTTTCTTCCCTAGCATAGAGAAAGTCAAGCCTTCTTCGGGTCTCCTTCAACTTCCGCGCACTTTCCTCTTTGCTCGTAGAATCAATGATCCAGTTAATTCGTTTTTCCAAGTTTTGCATGTCCCTCTTCAATTTTCCATATTTCTTACTCTGCCAAAGACCAATGGCCAACCTAACTCTTTCAATCGTCTCACCAATATCAATAGCATCCCTGTTCCAAGCTCTTTCGATAATGTTTTTTGCTTCCACATCCCCCACCCAACAAACATCAAACTTGAAACTCAACCTGTTGTCTTTTGGACATTTTTTCGGTTTTCGGCCCCATAAGTCTAAGATAATTGTGTCATGATCCGACTGGGTTTGTCTCACCACTTTGGTAGCAATGAAAGGAAAATTTTCAAACACTGAAACCGAGTTAATCCTTGCCTTTTTCTTATAATTTTTGAGTTTTTAAGACTTTTACAACTAGGTCCTACTAGTAAATTCATTAGTTTTTGATTTCATGGACGAAATTGAAAGTCACCATGGTTGAGTGCTGTAAGTTTATGATGAACTAGAATGAAATTGAAGCTTTAATTTGTTTATAAGATGATTTTATTAGGTAATTTCAATAGAAATTGATTTTTAGGATCTAATTATGAAAATGTTTGGAATTAAAGTCTAGTGCTAAAATTTTGATTCCCAAAGGTTATAAGGTAGTTTAAAGTGATAGAATAAAGTGTTAATCGAGAAAAAATCATCTCAATTAAGAGGCTAATTGAGTAGGGACGAAATTATTATTTATTAAAAGCTTAGGGGAAAAATGGTAATAAACAGGTTGCATTAAAATAGTTTTGGACAGCAGCAGTAGACTAACTTTGAAAACTCACCGTAAATTGTAGAAATTGAATTAGAAGATGAAAAAAATGTGGAATTAAATTTTATTGAGTCTATTTCTCATAGAAGAAACGGTATAAGCAATGGATTTGTAAATCTTAAGATATAATGAATTTTGTGAGACAAGGTCAGAATGAATTTGGGTTACCCTATTCTAAATTTGAAAAATCATAAAAAAAATTTAAGAAAAATAATTAGGGACTCAAATTTATATTTCTAGAATCCTGAATGAGTATATTTTTAATAGAAACAAAGAGAACATCATTCGAATCCTGTATGAAGAGATAATTAAATTTTAGTAAAGAAGGGTCAGAACTGTCAGATAGCAAAATAGGGGTGACTTTAAAGAATAAACTGTACTTATTGGCTAAACAAAAAGTTCTAAAAATTTTATGGTAAGAAGATATGTGAGTCTAGTTTCAGGAAAAATTAGCGGATCCTAATTTGGAGTTTTTTAGCTCAAGATAAAAATAATTTAGTGACTATGACTCAAGTAGACAACTTTGAATGAACTATAAATAATAGTTGAATTATAGAGAATGTTGCATATGAACATGAAATGTATTAAATTGATAATTAAATTTATTTATTTAGATCTAGAAAATTCAAATACGAAGCTAGATCGAGGAAAAGAAAAAGTTCGGGATCAATAGATTTGTGTATACGAACAAGTATAGAGGTAAGTTCATGTAACTTGAATTATATTCTTAAATGCTTGAAATGTATGTTCTTGATGTGAATATAATTTGAAAATTGATGAAATATTGACATATTTGATAAAAAGGGGAAGAAATCCTGGTTGAATGAAAGGAAAATTCGATGGATCTCTGAAAAGGAATTGACGATAAAAAGGATCTAGCCAGGATGGGTTATCCTATCTGATATAGTCCTCCTGAAGAATATGTGTAAAATGGATTTAGCCCGGACGGGTAATCTGAATTAGGGTCTGAATTTAGCCTGGACTGGTAATTCAAATCCAAGCTCATCAGTGTAATTGTCGTTGCAGGGAATTTAGTCTGGACTGGTAATCCCGCTATAAGGATGAGGTTCGCGGGAGTGTGCTCTCTAAAATAGAAATGTGCGCACATGAATATGAATTGACGGACCCAGAAATTGTACATTAAAAGTGTACTGATCGCAGTGATTCATAACAAATAATAAATTTTTATAATGAAGATCAAACATAGACTAACTATTATCACGACGAAAAGGCAAGCGCACCTATCGAACAATAGTATAGTAATGGCAAGACTGGGATGTCGTACCCAAGGGAACCAAAAGTACTAGTAATAACTATCTTTTTATTATCTAGCCTAAGAATAAAATGGTTTGTTTATTAAACTAATTATCTAAACTAATTAACTAATTTAATCAAAGCAAAGAGAAAATTTGGAAAAATACTTGAAGAAAAGAAATTGATAAAGACGACACCCTAGGAGGAATCCACCTAGATTTCACTTGTTACCTGACTCTGAACCGGACGATTTATTCACTTGACTTGATCCGTGAGACTTCCTAACCATGTTATTATCCCTATTCAAGACTAATAACGTCTAACCCCTAGATTGAATAACCGAGACTTTTCTCTATTTAACACTCTAGGGTTGCATTAGCTCGATCTATGGACTCCCATATTAGGTTTCACCCTAATCTGACAAAATCTCGTAACCCTATTTCTAGGCGCCCGATCAACGTTGCTTAATTATGCCAAATCTACTCTTAGGGAGGGTCTATTTCTCCTCTGTATAAGCACATCAAATCATGAATTAATACCTGGAATATTAACTCAAGCATTAAGAATACATAATTAAGAACAAATCAAGTATTTATCATAAAGTTCAGATAATAATAACAAGATCCATCATAGGTTTTATCCCCCTTAGGTATCTAAGGGGTTTAGTTCATAATAAAATAAGAGTACATCTCAAAAGTATAAAAATAGCAAAACATAAAGAAAACTCTAAAACCCCTAAAGGAATTCTGAGAGAGATCTTCAGTCTTGGAGTAACTCCGGCTTTTGAGATGGATCGTCTGGCTTCCTTCAAGTAAGTCCCGGCGTATGGTTTTGTGTTCCAGAAAAGTTCTGGAGGGAGAACCCATTTTTAGGTCATACTTAGGGTGTTTATATAGGCTTTTGATTGGCTTTATTGCCCTTAAGTATCCTTTTTCTGTGTAAAATACAACTCCTTGAAAAAGGGACACGTTCGTGTGCCACGGCTGTGTGACGTGGTTGCCAGGCTGTGTTCGATCCGTTAAATTTCCACGGTCGTGTGGGCTCAACGGCCAGGCCGTGTGAGTCGTGTAAACCTTGGTTGACACCCTCGAAAGGCACGGGCGTGTGAGCTACCCATGTGGCAAGGCTTAGGCCGTGTGGTCTTCTCGATTTGGTCCGTTTTGTCCCTTTTTAGCTCGTTTTTGGCTCCTTTTGACCCTTGGTGCTCTCTTGAGTACAAAACATGAAATAACCGGATTAAGAGCACCAAAATCCACAAATCTAATAGTAAACATCCATAAATATGTTAAGTATTTGGGGTAAAAACATGTATAATTTGGTATTTATCAAATACCCCCACACTTAAGCATTTGCTTGTCCTCAAGCAAAATTCTCACTTACTATTAGAATTCATTCTTTTCAATCACATAATCATTACTGATAATGTTACAAACTATTCCACGGAAATTTATACAGTGAGAATTTAACTATAGGGGCATTAAAAGCCTTAAACAATCTAAATCAGATATCTCGATAATAAAATTATAGGTAAGCTCCTTCCTTTAACTAATTAACTTTAGTCCTAAATACACAAGAGATGACATCCTCACTAAAGATTCACTCAAATCACTCAAAGTGTTTAAGGGTTAAGATTAAGCACTCGGTTGTCTAACATGAAAATTTATTACCATAGGCTTGCAAGAAAATCAAATCTCCACCACTTGTAAATGATATGATACACTAATCAAAAGGTCTTTGCATGGTTGTAATGGGGTTTAGGTTACAAGTATGGATACAGGTTGAAGAACAGGGGTTAGAATCGAGATAATTTCAATATGTTACCCTACTATCAAAAACTTAATCACTGAATCACAAACAAATAGCTAGAACTATTTTACATGAGTTCATGACAACTTTAGCTTGCTGAGAATTACACACACATTTTTTTTAAGAACAAATCAAGTTAATACAATACAGAAATTATACTTCATGATTCAGTAACAAAAAATGGTGAACATAGTGAGGTAACGATATTAAATTCAATCTCGATAAAAAGGGTCAAATTAAGTAAGAGGATTTCAATAATAATGGGTTAATGGGTTAGTGACGAGGGTTAATTAATGAAAAAGGGTTAGTAGGCTCAACGGGGGTTCACTAAGGATTTAATTATGTGGGAAGGCTTTTTATGGAGTAAGTGGGTTAAATCCAAAGTGCCTTTATCATCTCAGTATATCAAATTATACGTGTGATCTTGACATGTATAATTGAAGAAAATTCTAGAATAACAGTTCAATGTTGACACACTCAAACCACAAAAGAAGTGAGCAAGAAAGAAAGCTATATGCTCAAAAGCCTCAAAAATCTCACCAAAAATTTGGGTTTTTGATGTCATTCCTGTATACTTAAGATTTCAAGATAATACCTCAATTCAAGAAAATAACCTAAAAATTTTAGTTCTCAAATTATTAACTTATCATGCTTGATTCTCTAATGTCCTATAATCAAATAATCATGCATAATTCCCTTGGTCTAATTCATGACATATCAATAATAATTATAGATCAATCAGGATTCATTCGATCAGGATTATGAGAACATCACTTAAACATAAAACTAAATTCAGGGATTTGAGAATAATGCAAAAAGTTAGGTTTCATGTTCACCCCCCATACTTAAGATGTACATTGCCCTCAATGTACAAAGATAGACTACTCAACATAAAGAAAATCATAAGAGGGAAAGAGGTGCAACTCCCTGTTAGAAGGATGCGGAGCTTGATTCTGAGGATGGAGTGTTTGGGGAAAATGGTAGCGACCATTGTTCTTGGCTAGATGAAATAATTGGGTCGTTGAACATGGTACTCGTTAGGTATTGTTCCCTACTTGTTTCCTCATTTCATAAAATATTTCTAGCAGCTTTGCTTGGAAGTCTGTAGAATCATGGAGAGCTTATTAAGAGTTGGTGTGGAATAGAACGTAGTGGAATTACTTGTTAGAAAGACCAGAAAATGGAAAAAAATAAAATTTACTAATATAGATATGTCTTTATAACGAAAAATAAACATAAAAATAAAAATAGAAATAGAAATAAAAATAAAAAAATAAGAGGATTCAATGATCCTCGTCGGTGGGGTCCTCAGGTGGTGGTGGTGGTGGAGTGTCGATGTGGAAGTACTGGCACAGCTGCTGCTTCATGGCCTGCATGTCATTCATCTGTCGGTCTCGTCGCCGATCTCGCTCGTGAATCATCTCGAATTGTGTAGTGCAATACTGCTCGAAGTGAGCGAGTCGGTCGGAAAGGTACGCCAATGAAGCAGCCACATGAACTGGTCGTTCCCTAGGTGGCGCGATGGAAGGCTCCTCATGCTGTGAGGGAACATCATCAGGGATGTCCTCAAGATCCTCCTCGTCAATGGCATGAAAGAGACGGTACTGAGGAGGATCGGTCCCACGTTGGCGTTCGATCATCCTCATGTGTAACATAGTCGTGATGCCTTGTGGGGACATCTAACCGATCAGTGTAAGCATGGAGGACTGGGCCACGGTGTCGAGAAGGCCGAAGTGTCTGGCAAGGCGCGTCACGTAGAGGCCGATGGAGATCACTCCCTTCCGATGCCGCTCGGTCTGATGGCGAATGGCGAAAGCAATTAAGTATGCCAAATCAGTCACGTGTGCGTTCGTCATGCACCATAAATAGTAGGCGTCGTGGGTGTTGACAACGCCGGTGTTCTCTCTCCTCTCGGTCAATGTGTAAGCCAATATGGCATGGAGATAGCGGAGGGAAGGGGGGAGAGCTGAGGCCTTCGAGCGGCTACTGTCGTAGGTGGAAGAGAGTGGTGTCAAAGCCTTCCAGCACAAGGAGGGGGAGATGTGGATATTGCGTGGGAGTGCATTCATGTCCTCCTCCTCCATAAACTCATCGGTGTAAAGTCCCAGAGCAACTCCAAACTCTGGGACACTCATCACACAAACTAGATCGCCTAATCGGAAGTGAATGGTGCCTGGGTCGTCATTGTTCGTCATCACCACCTGTAAATGAAAAGTAGAGCATAATTCTAAGGTTAGCTCTAAATAGGTGGGCTCGGTAATAGCGAAGAACCGTTCCCATGGGTCTATAGACAGGAGGGCACGGATGGCATCAGCGAGCTAGACTTGTTCTATAGTAGCCCAGTCGATGCAATGACCTGTGGTGATGGGTCGTATGCGTAGTATTTGAAATAGCTCCTCTTGCGAAGCTTGTGGAAATTCAAGGAACGGGTGCCGAACTTCGGCTGTAGCTCGTACTGATGAAGAATCCGTCCCCTATGTCTCTTTGAGGATGGGACCGCAGCCTTCTTGTCCCTTGATGACGACATAATATACCTGAAAATACATGAGCATTGATAGAATCCAAGATACATCAATAGTTAAGAAATTGGCCTAAAACTAGTATCTGCTATTTAGTGTTTTAAATAAGTCAAATATAGAAAATTCTAAAGCAAATTCTTAACTTGTCTAAAACATATTTGTAATAGTAACAATATCTATGTAAAGCATGAAAAATACTAATGTAACAACACAAATTGGAAAGACAAGGTTAAGAAAGTGAACCAAGGGCTGTTGTAAGGCGGTGCACGGGCGTGTGATGGTGAGCACGGGCGTGTGACGCGGAGAGGAAACCGTGTGGTGGGAAAATGGAGGGTATAGGGAGGGGAAATGGAGATTAATGCTAGTGGAGTGACTTTGAGGGTGGTTTGGGGGTTAGGGAAGTGAGAATCTAGGGAATGGTGGTCAGAATAGGGAGAAGAGGTTGGGGGAGGGTAGATTTCGGCTAGGGTTTTGAAAGGAGGAAGAAGATGAGCAATGGTTTGTTTATATAGGGGAGGGGCACACGGCTTAGGGCCACACCCGTTTGCTGTGAGGGTAGCCCGTGTTTTTTGAATTTTTTCAAATTGGTCGTGCCCGGCTACTATCACACGCCCATGTGTCTTGGGCGTGTGTGTCGTACGGTCGTGCCTAGTATTGTTCGCTTCTCCTACACCCGTGTGTTATGGTACCACGCCCGTGTATTGTTGTACACGGCTGAATGGCACGGGCGTGTCGCACGCCCGTGTCAAAGAAAAAGAATCGAGACTTGTCTTTGGCACGCCCGTGGTTTTCTATCCCACGCCCGTGTTATTCTTATCAAGTTCACCCACGGCCATGTCGCACGGCCGTGGGGATTTATCGCACCTCGTGTTTTAGGGAAATCATGTCCTACTTCAACACGATCGTCTCGCACGGCCATGTCTCTTCCCCTATTTGGCCACAGCTTCAGGCACGCCCGTGTGCCTGGCCGTGTGTGCTGAAAAACTTTGCAATTCAAAGATAAAGTTAATGATTTGAAGTGTTAGAAATTAAGTAAAAATAAAGAAATCAAAATATGTTAGTGCTCGGGTTGCCTCCCGAGAAGCGGTTATTTATAGTCTAAGCTCGACTTACCTCTCCGTTGATTTATCATGGTGGGTTGAAGAGTACATACTCCTCGTTCCTGCTATCAATCTTAAAATAAGGTTTTAATCGGGTGTTGTTTACCTTAAAAGTGCCGAACTTGGGATGACTCACCTCCACCTTACCGAATGGAAAAATACTGAGTACCATAAGAGGGATTTCCTCATTCGGTGTGGTAGTGACAATATGAGGATCAACGGCATCTAGTAAGACTTTATCGCCTACCTTAAGTTGATCAGGAGAGGTATCGGGCTTATTTTGGCGTAGTTTCAGTTTATCATGTGTTCTCGGTTTGTGTTCTCGCCATTCGTCTAGCTCCTCTCTCCGTAGCCTTCGTTCTTCATGGACGTCTTTGTTCTTTTCATGATAGTAGCGCACTGTCTCTGTTGTCTTGATTTGAGAAGGTTCCTGCAAGGATGATTGAATATTAGTTTTATCATCGACAGGTTTTATAGCATTATCCTGAGTCTTAGGGGTTTTGACTGAGTCGCGTGCTTGGAGTGTTACTGTGTCGTCACCTGTACGAAGTGTTAGCTCCCCTGTGCCTACATTAATAATGGTTCTAGCAGTTGCTAAAAAGAGTCGTCCTAAAATTAAAGGTACCTCGTTATCCTTATCCATATTTAAGATGACAAAGTCTACTGGGTAAATAAATTTATCAATTTTAACGAGAACATCTTCAATAATACCCTTAGGAAATTGAACTGTTTTGTCAACCAATTGTATGCTCATCCTAGCCTGTTTGGGTTTACTGAGACCTAGTCATTTAAACATTTTATACGGCATAACATTTATACTTTCCCCTAGATCAGATAAAGCATTATTCATAGATAAACTACCAATTAAGCAAGGAGTTGTAAAACTCTTTGGATCTTTCAATTTGTTAGGTAGCTTATTCTTCAGAATAGCTGAGCAGACTGCATTGAGTTCCACATGAGATGTAGCGTCTAATTTCCTTTTATTAGTCAGAAGTTCCTTTAAGAATTTTGCTGAGTTGGGCATCTGCGAAAGAACTTCAATAAAGGGTAAGTTAATATGTAATTTCTTTAAGAGTTTGACAAACTCATCAAATTGTTCTTCTGTTCGGTCTTTCATCATCGCTTTAGGATATGGCGCACGAGGTTTATAATTCGTACTTACCTGTTTAGGATCATCATCGTTTACCTCTTCTCGACCTTTGTTCATCGCGTTGTCTTGCTGTAATTTTGGCTCAGGTGCAATGAATCCTTCCTTATCTTGGGCACTAATTGCATTGAGGTGTTCCCTCGGATTAGGTTCCATATTACTTGGTAAGCTACCTTCTGGTTGCTCGGAGATTAGTTTGGATAGCTGGCCTATCTGAGTTTCGAGTCCTTGGATCAATGCTTGTTGATTCTTAAGTGCTGTCTCGGTATTTTGGAAACGGGTTTTTGACACCAAGATGAATTTTGAAAGCATCTCTTCAAGGTTCTGCTTCTTCTCTTGTTGATAAGGTGGCTGTTAAAAACCTTGAGGATTTTGTGGCTTTTGATTCCCTTGACCTCCCCAGGAAAAATTTGGGTGGTTCCTCCAACCTGCATTATAGGTATTACTGTATGGGTTATTTTGAGCTCGAAAGTTATTGTTACCCATATAGTTGACTTGTTCTTCTTTAGTTGTAGGATTGAAGGATTGGTATTCTGTATGCACACCTCCTTCGCTTGAGTCACACCTCATTACTGGATGTACCTGCGTAGAACCAAGAAAACTATCAATCTTTTTATTGAGAAGTTCTACCTGATTAGAGAGCATGGTGACTGAATCAATGTTATAAACGCAGGCTGTTTTTGTCGGCTTTGTCCTCATAACTTGCCACTGATAGTTATTCAGTGAACTCTCCTCTATAAATTCATAGGCATCTTCCTGTGTTTTATTGTTGATGGTTCCGCCAGCAGTTGCATCAATCATTTGTCTTGTGGAGGGATTCACACCATTTTAGAACGTTTGAACTTGCAGCCATAGAGGTAACCTATGGTGAGGGCACCTTCTCAATAGATCCTTGTATCTCTCCTATGCATCGTAAAGTGTTTCTAAATCCATCTGCACAAAAGAAGAGATATCATTACGTAATTTAGCCATTTTAGCCGGTAGAAAATATTTTAGTAAAAATTTCTCGGTCATTTATTCCTAAGTAGTGATAGACCCTCGTGGTAACGAGTTTAACCACTGTTTAGCTTTGTTTCTCAGTGAGAAGGGAAATAACCGAAAATGGATGGCATCATCAGAAACGCCATTGATTTTGAATGTATCGCAAAATTCCAGGAAATTTGCTAAGTGAGTGTTGGGATCTTCATCCTGCAAACTATCAAACTGAACAAACTGCTATATCATCTGAATAGTGTTAGGTTTTAATTCAAAATTATTCGCAGCAATAGCAGGTCTAACTATACTTGATTCAGTTCCTATTAAAGAGGGTTTAGCATAGTCATACATAGTACGTGGAACAGGATTTTGATTAGCTGCAATTGCAGGAGGCAGCTGATTGTCTTGGTTTTCAGCCATCTCGTCGGTTGGAGGTTGAGTCTTCTTATTCATTTTCTATGTATCGTAAACTACGCCTTATTTCTCTTTGATTTCTACAAACTGTTCGTTCGATTTCTTCGTCAAAAAGTAAGGGTCCTGATAGGTTTCTTCTAGTCATAAACTATAAAAACCTGTCAAGAGAAAGAAAAAGTAAATTAACAAAGTAAATTAGTAAATAATAATATTAAATTAAATTGCAAGAAAAATAAACGGCTAAAGTAATAAAAATTTAGTGTTCCTCATATTTCAGGTCCCTAGAAACGGTGCCAAAAACTTGATCACAGTGATTCATAACAAGTAATAAATTTTTATAATGAAGATCAAACCTAGACTAACTATTATCACGACGAAAAGGAAAGCGCACCTATCGAACAATAGTATGGTAATGGCAAGACCGGGATGTCGTACCCAAGGGAACCAAAAGTACTAGTAATAACTATCTTTTTATTATCTAGCCTAAGAATAAAAGGATTTGTTTATTAAACTAATTCTCTAAACTAATTAACTAATTTAATCAAAGCAAAGAGAAAGTTTGGAAAAAGACTTGAAGAAAAACAATTGATAAATACGACACCCAAGGAGGAATCCACCTAGATTTCACTTGTTACCTGACTCTGAACCGGATGATTTATTCACTTGACTTGATCCGTGAGACTCCCTAACCTATGTTATTATCCCTATTCAAGACTAATAACGTCTAACCCCTAGATTGAATAACCGAGACTTTTCTCTATTTAACACTCTAGGGTTGCATTAGCTCGATCTATGGACTCCCATATTAGGTTTCACCCTAATTTGACAAAATCTCGTAACCCTATTTCTAGGTGCCCGATCAACTCCACTTAATTATGCCAAATCTACTCTTAGGCAGGGTCTATTTCTCCTCTGCATAAGCACATCAAATCAGGAATTAATACCCAGAATATTAACTCAAGCATTAAGAACACATAATTAAGAACAAATCAAGTATTTATCATAAAGTTCAGATAATAATAACAAGATCCATCATAGGTTTTATCCCCCTTAGGTATCTAAGGGGTTTAGTTCATAATAAAATAAGTGTACATCTCAAAAGTATAAAAATAGATAAACATAAAGAAAACTCTAAAACCCCTGAAGGAATTCTGAGAGAGATCTTCAGTCTTGGAGTAACTCCGGCTTTTGAGATGGATCATCTGGCTTCCTTCAAGTAATTCGCTGCGTGTGGTTCTGTGTTCCAGAAAAGTTCTGGAGAGAGAGCCCCGTTCTAGGTCATACTTAGGGTGTTTATATAGGCTTTTGATTGCCTTTCTTGCCCCCTATGTATCCTTTTTCTGTGTAAAATACAACTCCTTAAAAAAAGGACACGCTTGTGTGCCACAGCCGTGTGACGTGGTTGCCAGGCCGTGTTCGATCTGTTAAATTGCCGTGGCTGTGTGGGCTCAATGGCCAGGCCGTGTGAGTCGTGTAAACCTTAGTCGATACCCTCAAAAGGCACGAGCGTGTGAGCTACCCGTGTGGCAAGGCTTAGGCTGTGTGGCCTTCTCGATTTGGTCCGTTTGTCCCATTTTTAGCTCATTTTTGGCTCCTTTTGACCCTTGGTGCTCTCCTAAGTACAAAACATGAAATAACCGGATTAAGAGCACCAAAATCCACAAATGTAATAGTAAACATCCATAAATATGCTAAGTATTTGGGGTAAAAACATGTTGCAATGAATACGGGTAAGGGGTATTACACCGAAACTAAACCGAGGACCTGAGAAAGTTCTTGAAAGATTTTCTAAGTTAAGCCTCACACGTCCGTGTAGAGGCAATGCACACGCCCGTGTCCCCTACCCATGTGGAATTAATTGAATTTATTTTCTATTTCGAACCTACAGGGGTTTTCACACAGCCAAGCACACGCCTGTGTCCTTAGCCCGTGTCCTTCACATGGCCTAGACACACCCGTATGGTCGCCTATGTCCAAAAACTCTAGCATTCTGTTTATGACGTCAGGATGCATTTAGGGGCACACAACCAAGACACACGCCCGTGTGCTAGGCTGTACCCTCCACACGATTGAGATACACAGCTCTGTCTCTATCCGTGTGTTTACTACCATGCATTCTGACTTAATATTTTTAGGTGCAGGGGACACACGGCCATTTCACACGCTCATGGGGCGGTCCGTGTGTCACACACGGCCTAGACACACGCCCATATGTCCACCCGTGTGGACCTTGTTAGGCTACTTTCCAAGCCTTAGGTCACCCTCTAATAACCATATCCACTTATAGTTTTCAATAACACTTAACATGGTCTAATTATACTTTTTAAATGACCTTAATATACCTCATTGCATGTAATCCTCATCTCATCGGTTTTTATACATGCTAGGTTGTCCCATTTATCTTAAGGATTTCCATGACTTGTGACTTAATTAAGATTGGCTCGTTATCTTAATTCATTGCCAATATTCTGGCCTAACCACCCCATGTAATTTGGTCATGCTTCATATGACTAATTGTAATACACCATATTAAATCATCACAAGAACATTGGAACATAACATGCACAATTTGGTAGGTCATAACCTAAACCAACATGAGCCAACTTCCATAGCCATATATAAGTGAATATGTATACTTTTATAAGCTTTCGTATTGGCAAATCAAATGACACATATAACAAAATAACAAAAGGCCTATACATGCCATTGAACAAAATAAGAGTATCTGTATACCAAAGCTAGACAAGATGATAGTGTGTTGACTCTCCAACTGTCTCCCAATCTTCACGAGTCCACGAGCTTTGTAAGACAGGGAAAATAGAGGGGTAAGCATCACATACTTAGTAAGCCCGAATATCTGGAAAGTAAACTTACCAATTAATTAGCATGCATCCATATTAGGCAATAAAACCAACAAGCATGAAATAGTTTCCCTATCACATGCACTCAATCAACAAGTTAGTCTCATAACAATACACCATGTAATTTGTCTTAGATGAGCTCATCATTCAACATTTTCATTTTTATATCTCATTTTAATCTCGTTGACTTTCCTGGAAATCTCGATGGATTACCCATTTACCGTCAAGTCATAAGAGCGATCATCTTATGTACGCATTCCCGCGAATCTCGCATCTTACGGCGGTATTACCAGTCCAGGCTAAATCCCCCGTAATATCAACTCATAAGGTGATGTCGGGACTACTAGTCTAGGTTAAATCCCTTATAGCGACAAACACCCTTAATGAGCTTCGATCTGAATCACCAGTCCAGGCTAAATTCAGACCCTAATAAGATTACCCGTCCGGGCTAAATCCATAATGCACACATATTCTTTGGGAGGCTCGATCACTCAAGGAACACCCGTCCGGGCTAGATCCTTTCGATATTTGAGATCAACAGATTACTCGTCTGGGCTAAATCCTTTCTGCAACACATGCAAGATCTCAAGTCACATGTAAATCATGGTTTACCCATCGAACTTCCTTTTTAACCTCAACCGGGACATTTATCATGATGTCATTGTTAATAACACATTTCATGGATTTTCATGCCATCATCAAATACAATATTCATACATTCATTAAACATGCAATTAGATATATTATGAGTTTACTTTAAGTTATTCAAACCTACCTAGTATCCGTTTCGGTTTTGCGTCTCGGTTATTCCGAAACCTTTCGTTTTCCTCGATCGACCTCTAAAATTTGTTCCTCAGGGTCTATAACAATAAAAATGAATCATTAATACCTCACATTATACTTTTTGAGTCTAAATTTCACCCCTGGACAAAATGACTATTTTGCCCCTAACCTTTCACATTATTTACGATTTAGTCCCTAGGCTCGTATGATGAAATGCATGCAATTTTCACCTTACCCAAGCCTATCCGAATGTTTTTCCCTCTTATGGCAGCCCACATCTTTCTATTATTTCACATTTCTACTACCATTTTACACCTTTTGCAAAAAGGTCCTCTTAAGGGTTTTTCATGAAAATCACCTAAGAAAAGATGTTTAACACACATCCAACTTTCATATTCCTCCGTAAAACATCAAAAATAAATATGTCACACATGGGTCATTTTGTAAACATGAACCCTAACTCAAAATATAGGGAGAAATGAAGAGAGTAAGCTACCGGGATTTCAAAAATACAAAGAACATTAAAAACGGGGCTTGGGAGCACTTACTTTTAAGCTTGAAAATGTTGAAAACCCTAGCTATGGAGGGCTTGAGAATTTTGGCTGGATGAGGGAGAAGAATGGCTGATTTTTGCCTTCATTTTCCCATTTTATTTCATTAATTAACCAAATGACCAAAATACCCTTAAGCCCTTTCTTTAAAATTTTATCCATACATGCCCATTTTTGTCCAAAAACTTAGAAATTGGGAAAATTTATCTTTAATACCTTCTAATTAATAATCTAAAGCAAATTCATACAACTTCTAGAATCCAAGTTTTATAATTTATTCGATTTGGTCCTTATTTTCCAATTGGACACCTTACTCATAAAATTTCTTCATGAAAATTTAACACATGCATATTATCATATTCTAGACCTCATAATAACCACAAAATAAATATTTCAACATCAAATTTGTGGTCCCGAAACCACTGTTCTGAGTAGGCCTTATTTTGGGATGTTACAGTTTATACACGAAAATGGGTGATCATAAGTTGAGAAACGTGAAAAAAGTGAAATGAAACTAAGCTCATTCATGTATGTTGGTATTCATATGATATTATGTGCCTAACCTATTTGATTAAGTGAATAAGATAATTAAACTTACCCAATGGACGGAATATGTGTGTATGTACGCTTGTTTGATTAATGCAGAATCAGTATGTCCACATAGTGGAATCTCATGTTTAATTGTTAAATTAGAGCATATATAATGTTTTGTTTTATGACTTTTTTTATGGAACTGCAAATATTATGATAGTGTGGAAATTGAATTGGAATATCAAATTAAGTAGAACGTATGAGATGAGTACGATCGTTCAAGGATGAATTGACGGATAAGACCATGGTTGGACCATGGTTATATATGTGATCCCATGTAAGACCATATCTGGGATATGGCATTGGCATCGATATGTGATCCCATGTAAGACCATGTCTGGGAGAT
This sequence comes from Gossypium hirsutum, assembly GCF_007990345.1. Taxonomy (NCBI): domain Eukaryota; kingdom Viridiplantae; phylum Streptophyta; class Magnoliopsida; order Malvales; family Malvaceae; genus Gossypium; species Gossypium hirsutum. The sequence continues at coordinate 76,219,070 of NC_053427.1, forward strand.
GGCATTGGCTTCAATATGTGATCCCATATAAGACCATATCTGGGATATGACATCGACATGTGATTTCGTGTAAGACAATATCTGGGATATGGTATTGATATGAGACTTCGTGTAAGACCATAGTTAGGCTATGGCATCGTGATGACATGTAAGACCATAGCTAGGCTATAGCATTTTGATATGAGTAAGACCATAGTTGGATTATGGCATTAATTAAACGACGTATTCAAACCCGTAAGACGCTCTTTAATTTAACAAATGTTGGTAAGAAAAATTGAAGCTAAGCGTTGGGATATAATTAGATATTAATATTGAGCTTGAGTGAATAAATTCATTGATTGAAATTGTGAGTGATAGAAAACAATTGTATAATAAATAAGTGTGTTAATTTGCCAAGAATGAACTATGTGATTATGATGATATTATGTTGATGATGAATGCAAAGTTATATGTGTGTATTTATGAGAGTTAAGTAGAGGCTTTACGACCTCACCCCCTTACCAGTGTTGCTTTTATGACGAAGATTCACGAAAATCATGTTGAATAAGTTCATAAGTGTGAAACTAAAGAGTAAAGTGGTAGAATAATTAGTAATGCACACAAAATTGAAAATAGTCTGATAAGTGAATATAGTTTGAAAGAGATATCAGATTATTCTAAACATCATTTAGATTACTCAATGTCATGGTTAAAGAAGAAGTTAGTCTCGGCTAAACGACTCAGTTAGTTGTGGAGTCTAAAGATGTGTTTAATGAAAGTTCTTCCGAATCGATTTTCTTTGGTGAGTGGAATAGTATGGGGTTTATTGTAATAGAATTAGTTAGAAAAATGATGTTTGAGTTGTAAAGATTTCTGTGTGTAACAGCTATGGTTGAATAGATTACGATGATCTCTTCTGAATATTCTGTATATATATATTTATTCATCCTCAGGGGTTCATGCGAATGTCCGTTTTCTGATGAAATTTTTATCGAGTAAGAATGTTAGCTAACTTTAATGTTAGATGAATTATTGATGGTCTGTTTGATTTATGATTGGCATTGCCTTATCTCTTCGGGATTCTACCCTAATATGTTGGAATGAAGTCGATGATAAAATGTATGTGAGATTATTCATCTATTTCGACTGGATATTGTTTTGTTGTATATATAAATATTTGGAAAGTGTATTATCTCTGTTACGATAGAATTCTAAAGTTAGAATGCGGTGATTCTGGTGTCAGGATTTCTCTATTTTTCGTGGAAGAAATTGACGTTGGCAAGGGTATAAATGGTGAGAGTACAAGCTTAAATTGTATAGTAGTTTTCTTTCCTCATGTAAGTTTGAATAAAGTCGATGAATTCAAGCAAGATATTTGTTTCCATGAACTAATACAATTTAAAAGGTCTTTGATAGCATGATAAGAGAATTTTGAAAGATTGTGTGTTTGAATTGTTTTAATAGCATGTGAAAAGGAGCATTTTAATATGTTATTACTTGATAGTTGAGATCGACTTAGTTGTTTTGTCAGAACAAGCTGGTCAGTTGAAATGTGATGTGAGTTATATATATCCAAGTATATCCTCAGATAAGAAAATGGATTTTGTGTATTCATAAGTATATCGATGTACATTCAGAATGAAGAATTGATGTTCTAGAGAGTATGATACTGAGATATGCCTATTAGAATTATTCTAACCAGATGATGTTATTATGAATTGAAGCTATTTTGAATGATAAGTCGTCACATTTATGAAAGATTGAATGATCTGTGCATGTTAACAAAGTTGGAAAAGGTGAAAAGGTAGTTTATACTTTTAGACGGTTAAAGTTACATCAAAAGGAACTATTCGACTGGTGATTTAGAGACAACCGCTTTTATGTCGGTATAGTGAATTTGATGATATAGGTGTTCAACAACAAATGTCATATGTTTTCTGGTTCTATTGGTATAAAGTATCTAATGTTACAGAAAAAGATCTAAAATTTAAGAAATTGTCAATAGATTTAGATATTGAAGGATTACGAGAAATTATCGATTTACCTTTTTAGAAAGCAAGTATGATTATAAATGCTTGAATGAAAATTTTTGTTTATTTTGTGAGAGTTGGATATATGATTAACTTTATTTAATGATGGTCTAATTCTAGCTATATTAAATGCTAAAGCAAAGTTTTCTTTGTGAAACTGAAAAGCTCATAAATGTGATAGTGAATGGTAATCTAAATAAGTTCAAAGCAAGTTTACTTCTGATGTTGAATTTCAGGTCAGACATTATTCCTATTATTATTTTTATTTCGAGATAGAATTTGCGTATTGATGAACCTAGAACCTATGCAGAAGTTTTTGTACGGGGTTCAGTAGTAACATGTCTATTCATCCAAGAGTAATAAAATGTGCAGTTATATAAAGTAGAACTGCTAGTGATTGCGTATGTAACATGATATTTTTGGATTCGTATTTAAATGACGATATGTTAACAGATAAAATTTGAAAATCAAGTGCATTCAAAACTAATACAGTCAATGATAATACTAGTGAGTTATGAGATAGCATTGCTATCTATTCCGTATGGAGATTATTATATCTCTAAAAAGGAATATGTAAATTGAATTGCGGTTAATCATCTAAAAAGAAAGACCCGTATGATCATTTTAGTATGTACAAACTTCTTAATTGGCAGATGAACTACGTTGTGTGTTCCTGAGAGAGTAATTTAGAAATTTGACACTATTTTCTTAAGTTCAAAGGTTATTCGAAAGAGATATACAAAGTTAAGTTGATTTGTGATTCTTAGAAATTAGTGAAACTGATTCATAAGAGTTAGAAGCAACACCTTCTGGTAAGATTTTCGGGGACGAAAATCTCTAAAGGGGGGAGAGTTGTAACAGCCCGATTTTGGGCTTAATCAAAATAGTGGTTTTAAGACCACAAATCTGATGTAAGAAAATTTATTTTTATTACATTTTTTATGGTCTACGATTTCACAGAATGATTTCATGAAAATCTCGTTCGAAAATTTTGACGTTGGGACACTCAATTTAGTCAAAAGGACTAAATTGTAAAAAGAATGAAAGTTGTGTTCTATTAGCTAAAGGTGTTAAATAGCTATAGAAATTTAAAGTAGAGGTCCTTATTGAGTAATTAAACCATTAAAAGAGATAGTGGATGTACATGGAGTGTAATTATGATGTTGGATGGGTAAGTGGGTATTAGGTTATTATATGAAAAAAAAATAAACAAAAGGAATAAAAATATCATTTTTATTTCTTTTTTCATTTTCTCCACCGAAAAACACAAGAGAAAATGAGGTTTTGAAGCTCAAATTTTTAGCAACTTAAATCCTTTGCATGTAAATGAAATTTGTGTTTATTTTTGTTTATTTTTATGTTTTTGGAACCCTTGTAACTTAATCTAGCTAAGTAAGGAACTAATTTGCAATATGGTTGGAAATCTAGAGTTTTTTTCATGTGAGCATATTTTTGTTTTTGAAGTCTAATGGAAGAAAATGAAACCTTTTTGTGTGTTGAACAACTTTTGTTAAGAGACTTTTGATGAAAATGTAAAATAGGGACTAATTTGTGAAATGTGAAATTTATCAGTTAAATGTGTGAAATTGTGAACTGTGTGAGCTACTATAGGCATGGAAATGATTTGGCTATGCATGGGTAGTAAATAAATTGAACACATTTCATTTTACGAGCCTAAGGGCAAAATTGTAAATATGCCAAACTTTAGGGGCAAAAATGTAATTTTTTCATAATATGATTTTTGAATCATATTGAATAATGTGACTAATAAATAGGCTAAATCTAATATTGTAGATCAAAGAAAACGAGATTCAAGCCTAGAACGGGGGGAAACGTGAAATTGACGGTTAGGTCCCTTTTTACCATTTTGGTATCGAAGTAAGTTCATGCGTAAATAAGGCAACCTTATATTATGTATTTGCTATTTCGATATTGCATGAATTTTATACATTTGTTTTTATGAAATTGATTAATGACAATTTTGATGAAGTTTCGAGAAATGAGAAATCCCGATTTAACCTCAAGGGTAAAATACAAATGTCATGATATTAGGACAACGAGATTCCATATAAGACCATATCTGAGATATGGAATCGGTATGTGATTTCGTATAAGACCATGTCAGGGACATGGCATTGATATGATATTAAGACCATATCCGGGAGATCCCCGAGCATCCTTAGCATTTCAATGTGTTCAACAGGTAAATAAAAAATGAGTATGAGAATGAAATTACTACGAGAAAACAGGCATGTACATAAGCCTATAATTATAAATTCATGATTATTGTGGAAATAATTGTTTATTAGCCATTATGGTTGATAGTGCACATACTTGTGATGTTGGATATATGATAATTATAAATGATGATTATGTGTTAGGCTATTGGGTCGAATTGAGATATGATAGAATATGTTTATATTCTTGAATTGTATTTCAACGGGTATGTTAAGAACTAGAAAGTATGTGACTATATTACGAATGATACAGGTATGTACACAGAACTCATGTGAAGTGAATTTAGCATATGATGAATTCTTGGTGAGAATGTACATGAACAAGTATACTTGTGAAATATTGATAACCTTGTGACAAATGATCTACATTCATGATGAATGGATGCATGTTAAGATTTGATAATAATCATGTTATAGGCTTAGGAACCTAATTGATTTGTGATATTTTACGATTCATTTATTTAAACTGCGTTTCATTGGATATGAGGAAAAGAAAAACGGGCATAATTGCCGAATGAAGTCATTATGAGAATATAGTAAGATACGAGCTTAGACAAGTGAAAGGTGGTCGAACTATATGTTGAAATTATGATTACTCATAAATAATGTGCATGTGATTAAGAGGATGGGAATAACTTGTTAAATAATGTGATAAGTTATATTGGAGAGACTATGGTGGTTAGGCTAATGCCAAGGCATGTAAATGGTATTCATAAGATAAAAGAGTAAGCATTATGAATGAGTAAGTGGTAATCATGAGAATTAATACAATTTGTATTAATAATGTTCGTATGGATGGGTAAAATAAATTATCGTTAATAATTGTTTATTATTTGCATATGAACTTACTAAGCTCTAAAGCTTACTCCCCTTACTTTCCCATCTCTTATAGGTTAATTTAGCTAGCTCGGGTTGGAGATCGCCGAAGAAGCCATCACAATATCAAGCTATCACCACGGGTCTTGATGAATTCAAGTAGTTTGAGTCTATGTCATGTATAGAGACTTTTTCTTTTGAGTAATTATGTTATTGTAAATGTGGCCAAATGAGTTGGCCTAGAATGGCTTGTGGTTCAATTTGTATGAGGCCATGAGATGTGGATCATATTGATTGTTGGGTTGTAAACCTAATTGTTTATGCATACATGTGTTTATGCAATTGTAATATGGTTGATTGTTGTGTGTATGTGATGGAATGTGTTGTGGCTATGGATGTTTGATGATGGAATGTGTGTATGTGCAACCACACGGCCTACTCACACAGTTGTGTGACTCCCAACATACGAAATTTTTCTAAGTGTGGTAAAAGTTCTGAAAGTTTTCGGTTCAGTCCCAAACCACCCTCGATGTATGTTTTTTTCCCTCGTGGGCCCACATAAGGGATGATATGCATGTGAATGAAAAGTTTTAAATTTGGACAAAAATTCATGTATCGATTTTGTAAGATTGTCTGAGTTTATGTCCGATAACGCCTCGTACCCTATTCCGACGTCGAATAAGGGTAAGGGGTGTTACAGTAGTTGCTTCGACAACGAATGTAGCATTTGGTAACTCAGACCCGATGATCAAGTCGATTTCGGGTGTTACAACTATTTTCTAATTGATGATGGATTGGTTAGAAATTAAGGGTAATGTACAAAAGTTATATATTAGGGTTATGATCTTTGAATTACACACTCATAATTTTTCTAACATCCCTTTTCTAGAAAAGAGAGTCACTTTCTCTAAAATACTTGTATGTTAATTAGAAAAATTAAAACTACATAACATGAAATTTTCAACATATTGATAGATTTAGCTACGTTTCTACATTTAGTTTTTTTTTTGTTTATAATGATATGACATGATAACCGTATGTTGCTTGCACACGGTAAGTAATCAATAAACACACGAGAGTAAAAGTGAAATTACAATCCAAAAAATAATAATCTCATGACAAAATTGAGGTTGTTAAATTCCTAGTGAGATCAAAGGGTTTCGACTTTTACTTTTAGTGTTGCCACTTTAAGGAACCCTTTCATTTTCTGAAATGTAAGAAGTGATTCACGTTTAAAATGATGGCATAGGTACTTAGTCAAAACAATTAGGCTTTGAAGCACTTTCTTGCTTTGAAGCACTTTCTTGGCAAAGACAATACTAAGTTGATCAGCTTCCTGGATATGTCTGCTACAATTTTGAGCTTTCTTGGAAGCAGATATTGGGATTGTAGCACATGTGAAAAATCTTGATGATCCATATCAACCTAAAACACCACAATTGTATATATTTTGTTGGTTATGATATTCATCACTTCCCTGTGCATGGCCCTTTTTTTTTTTGTATTTTAGCTTTACTTTAAAGGTGACCCCCTTTTTCCCGAACTTTTTTTATTATCATATATATGTCAACATCTTTTGTAGAAATTTCAATTAGCTATGCTTTCCACATGTAGGTGTGCAGTTAAAGTTCAAACAATGTTCATATGGGTTGGTTTAATTTGTTGAATGCTTAATAGCACTGTGGCAAGCACTGTCATGAGTAGTCTTTTAATTGTTAAAAAATATTTTCCTTGTTGTGAAACAATTTAAAACTCATATTTAAATATGAAATTAATCCAAAATCAAAATTATTCAAACTAATTTTAAAATCTAAATTGATCTTATTCGGATTCGGAATCAACTTGGCTCAGTTAATTCACAATGTGCAATCTAACTATGTACTTATACGTACTGACCAAGAAAAAGAAATGCTCTGATATAAATTTCTACTAACGGACACATTACATATTCGATTCAAGGAACTGTTGAATTAACTATTACAACTTTTATTCATTTAATATTTGTTGAATTATATTTCCAATCATAAGTGGTTGCTAAGAAAATTAATTTCAATTTCATAACCAGAACCAATGAGCTGTTATTTATTTGATGATCAAGCCCAACCTTAGGGGTTGTTTGGAGGTGTAGCTACTCAGGACTCGAGGCTGAAAGAGGTCCAAAATATTGTTTTCTAGTTTTTAAGGAAATATTTAAAAATTTTTAAAGGTCAAAAAAAAATACCAACTTTTAAGGACCCAAAAAAATTTTTTAGCTTTTAAGGGCTCAAAATTTTTTTTACCAACTTTAAGGGGACCTAAAAAAAATTTTATTCAACTTTTAAAGAATTTAAATCCCTATTTTATTATTTTGCGTAAGGAACCAAAAATACCGAAAAGGGACCTGTTAATGATATTAGTTTGCATTTGCTGTTCTTTCTCATGTCTTTCTATTTTCTATTCGGAAACTCGTGCTCTACATAGTGGCCCAGTCTTTATCTAATCAAAAAAGGTCCAAAAGGACCTCACATTGACTGCAAAATGGATGTGGAAGTGATGCCCAGTGCTAGGCACTGTGCAGCACGTCAAGGATTACACCAGTTTCAATTTGGTAACAAGTATATAGGAACCATCGCAAGCAGCCAGCCTTGCTTGTTGCCTCACCACTCACTTCTCGCACTAGTCATTGAGCACGCTGGTCTTGACTGAAAATTAGTAGACCAATGCAAAGCAATGAAAATTCAATGGGATGGTGGAGAGAGCTACGGGAAAGGACAAGCTCATCTTGTCGCTTATTTGACATGGAATGAATGTTCAGTTTTGTTTTAATGCCATCTGAGTCTGTCGGATTTGTTTGTGTCCAGGTCTTACCCGCTGTAAAGCGCCACACAAACACATTGTTAATATTTTTATTTAGTTGGTTGCCGAGCGGCTATCGTAGGGGCGGCATGGGCCAATCCATTCTTCTCTAAATACACCAAAATCGCTACTAGCAGCTCTCGGACATTGTCATGTGAATCGCTTAATGTATAAATTACTAATCAACTTTTCGAAAGGAACCTTGGGTGGGATGATCCCCTACGGAGCAAAGAAATTATGGGGTATATATCCTGGTCAAAAACATTTTGTGGTATTGCCTCTTTTTGTGTGCGGCTCTCATTATTTCTAGAATCGCATAATTAAGCTACCTAGCATATTGGATGATCCATAGACTCTCAAAGAAATTATTAATGATTACAGGAGCACTGAAGTTGTGATGAGAGTATGGAATCTTATCCAAGTTTCGAAAATGGGGGGAACAATAACAAAAGAAAAAGGATTTAGCAATAATTGGGTGAAGATTGTTAACTTTTGACCTGAAATGAGTAGGCAAAATTTTAATTAATGCAGTGAGGTTAGATGATTAGCATAATCGCCTAAATTAACCTTTGCAAAATTGGCCGGTCCATTATTTTTTCTTCATGAGCAGTTGCGGTTATTACAGGTGCTAGTTAGGGTTGACACTTCGACAATGAAACGAGAGATATAGATTTATAAATCTATCCCGACAAATCCAAATAGATAGAAATAAAATATCTATAATATATAAACAAATGGATTTAGGGAGAGAAAGACATAAGAGAGAAAAAAATTAATTAATAAAATAAACGAATAAACAACTACACCAAACCTCCTTTTTTGCGCCAAGTTCATGAACTTAAATCCTTTTTTTCTCCTATATAAATCCCTCTTTCCCTCGACCATTCTTCCTCAGCTACTATTGATCAGCTCAGACATTGGAAAACAAAAACACTACTATATATCACCATGCCTTCTTCGCCTTCTTTTACTCTTGTGTCTAGATGCACGGTTTCCCCAGACCAAAAATCTGACATCAAAACCTTAAAGCTTTCGGTTTCTGACATCCCTATGCTTTCATGTCAGTACATTCAAAAAGGGGTTTTGCTCACTTCTCCTCCTTATTCGTTCGACGACCTCGTGTGCTTCCTTAAACAATCCCTGTCCACTACTCTCTCCTACTTCCCTCCTTTGGCTGGTCGTCTCACCACTGACCCCGACGGTCACGTCCACATCAACTGCAACGATGCCGGCATTGACTTCCTCGTTGTGAAATCCCCCAATATTTCCATTCACAACGTTTTGGTCCCTGGCGATGTCTCCGATTGTGTCAAACAGTTTTTCACATTCGACAAGACACTTAGTTACTCAGGCCACTTCAAGCCCTTAGCTGCAGTTCAAGTAACCGAGTTGGCCGACGGGGTCTTTATTGGGTGTATAGTGAACCACGCTGTGACCGATGGGACTTCATTCTGGCACTTTTTCAACACCTTCGCTGAGATCACCAAAGGGGCTTTAAAAATATCGAAATCTCCCGATTTTGGTCGGAACACCGTGTTTAATTCCCAAGCCGTGCTTAAATTCCCTCCCGGAGGACCCACTGTTACTTTCGCCGGCGACGAGCCGTTGAGGGAAAGGATTCTTCATTTCAGCAGAGAAGCGATTTTAAAACTTAAATACAGAGCTAATTACGGTTGTTTATTAACTAAACAAACGAATTCCGAAGTCTTAGGCAAGCTCTGTAACGACAGTTGGAAATCCGTTAACGTGGAAACTAACGGTAAAGTGAGAAACAGTAATGATGAGATTTCGTCCTTTCAATCACTCTGTGCTCAGCTTTGGAGGTCGGTGACCCGGGCCAGGAAATTGGAGCCAACCAAAACGACGACGTTTAGGATGGCGGTGAATTGCCGCCACAGGTTGGACCCAAAGCTGGAGCCGTACTACTTCGGAAACGCTATTCAGAGTATTCCGACTTTCGCCTCAGCAGGTGAGTTGCTTGGAAAGGACTTGAGCTGGGCCGCCGATATACTGCATAAAAACGTGGTGGCGCATAACAATGATACGGTGCGGAAAGGTGTAGCGGATTGGGAGAAGCAGCCGAGGTTGTTCCCATTGGGTAACGCTGACGGTGCATCAATCACCATGGGGAGCTCTCCCAGATTCCCAATGTACAATAATGATTTTGGGTGGGGGCGACCTTTGGCGGTGAGGAGTGGTAGGGCCAACAAGTTTGATGGGAAGATCTCAGCCTTTCCTGGGAGAGATGGGAACGGGAGCGTTGATTTGGAGGTTGTTTTGGCCCCTGACACCATGTTGGGGGTTGAGAATGACCCTGAGATTATGCAGTACGTATCCGAATTCCTGTGAGTGCAATCAGTAGGGAAAAGAAACATAAATCCGAGGTGGCAATTTGTGATGGGTGATAAGTTGTTAAACCTTTACCAAATCTTGGAGGAAGAAAATACCACCATAAACTTCAACGGCTGTGATTTCATTTCCTGTAAACTCAAAAAAAAAAAAAGAAAAAGAAAAAGAAAAAAAGGTTACCCCTATAAAAATGGATCAAATCAGAACCCATAAAATTCGAGTTATTTTCCCAATTCTTGCGTCGGTTAGGTTTCATATATATATATATATATCTATGGTTTGGAAATTTTTTGGTATCATATATGTGTAATGGCAACATAATATTAGAATGAGAGATGAAATCAAATGGCTGTGTTTCTAATTACCAATCTGGGTAGCGGCAACTATCCGGATCATCTCAGGTCCGTATCTCTAATACTAGCTATGGAGGCATGTTTTGTCACATTCAATTGTTTATTTTAATCTTTCTTTTTCTTTAAGATAATCCTCTTAAATTCTAAACAACAACCACACATATACATAACACAATCCATTTGTATCTAACATTTTTCTCTCAAAACCAGAACCAAAATAATATCAAGTTTGACTTCTTTTTAAGGATGTTTTTACACTTTTAACTTATATTATCATTTTACGATGAAGTGCATAACTCTTGGCCTACCTCCAGATATCGATCAGGATATGTTGTCAAAAGTGAAAATGATTTTTCCTTTGAAATTAAGGCTATGTATGTACACTTGCTTGTACGCGGTAATTAGTCGACGTTAAAAGTGAAATTACAATCCAAAAAATAATTATCTCCTCGCAAAATTCTTGGCAAGTACAACGAACCCACTTTTACTTTTACTTTTGCAACTTTAAAGAACCTCTCATTTTCTGAAATGTAAAAATTTATTCACGTTTAAAATATGCCGTTTTGGACTATTTTCTTCGCAAATACAATATTAACATGTATTTCATTCGTCAAATATAACATTACAGTCACTAACGTTATATTTAGAAATAAAATTACGTGCTCGAATTTTAATATTTTAACTATTTTATAATTTTATATTACAATCATCATGTAGTATAATATATAATTTTATTACGGCTTTTTTATTAAGTAATTTAGGATTTTAGATGGAATACAAAGTTTAGGAAAAAATTACCCTTAATTTTCAGATAAAAATAAAGAAGTTTTGCAAATTCAATACCTAAATTTATTCAATACTAGAATTTTATTCAAATTTTATGAGAATTTCGAACGAGATGCTTGAAATGGATGATGGTCTGTCTTCCTATTATTCAATACCTAAATATTTTTTTGGCAGTTTAAAGTGTATATATATATATAATACATATGTATAAAAACATTAAACATATTTTCTATCCAAAAAATAAATATAAATATGGATATGAAACTTTTACTTTTGTTAAAAGAAACAGTAACAAGCATATCATAGCATGAGTAATCTAAAGTAAAATTAAATAATTTGAGAAAAAAATTATTTATTCCATTGACAATTCGTGTACCTATGTACTATTTATTTTATAATTATATTTAAAGTATTCATTTATTTATATAAACTCTTTAAGATAAGAACATTTTTGTATCATATATAAAGCTAGCTGAAAAAAATATAATATATAAATTGGTTTTATTATTTGTAGCATGTAATATTTCGCATCAAATTTATTTATGACGTTTCAGTAACAATTCAATTATGTTCCACTTGTTGGCTTTGTATTGCTAGCAACAACCTATGTGGTGAGATGTTGAAAGGGCTTCATCATCAACCACTATCGTAAGTGGATTTTCTTACTTTTACTAAAATTTTACATTGCATTAATTAAGTATTCATGTAATCTTATCATGAAACATAATTTAAAATTCCACGAATCAAACTCGTCATTTTCCTAGATATGTCTGCTCCAATTTCTAGATTTCTGGGCAGGTATTGAGATTGTAGAACATGTGGAAAATGTTGTTAAATATATCAACCCAAAACACCACAATTGTATATATTTTATTGCTTCTCATATTCATCACTCCCCTATGAATGACCTCATTATTTTGTATTGTTGCTTTACTTTATAGGTGACATCTTTTTCCCCTACTTTTCATTTATCCTATATATGTCAACATCCTTCGTAAAAATTTAAATTAGCTACAGTTTCCACATGTGGTTGTGCAGGAAAAATTAAACCAATGTTGGTTTAATTTGTTGAATGTTCAAAAGCACCGTCGTCTGTAAAGTATCATTTTTAGTGTTTTAAGATAACAATGAGATATTTTAGCCTTTGAGTTGAATTAACCTCTCATCTATTTGATATATATATTTATATAAACCAGCCGGTAATCATTAGTAAAATGAAAGAGCTGTTACATCCATCAATCGTTGTAAACGACTGGCAAAACGAGACGATGCCATAATACAGTTCTTGAAACAAGAGAAAAACAATAAAGCAAGTAAAAAAAACAAAAACTAACCTAAACAAATTGGAAACCAAACAAAAAAAACACGACCTAAATAGCTGAAATATGAAACGGCCCTCCACAAAATATTGCATTTAACCACCACCATTCTTGAAAATTCGAGCTTATGATCTCCGCATCCCACGATGATGACATCTCAACTATTTCCCCCAACTCACTCCTTCTAACTTAATCGCCTCGGAGTCCTAAAATAATCATTCCTTCGGTACTAGAAAATCAACTCAACCTTGTTCTAGTGTCACGGGTCAGAATTCGAAGCCCGTGACCATCGCACCAAATGCATCTGATGGAGGTCTATTGTTTAGATGGAGATCATTTAGCCCACGAGAGCTGGCTCAATTCAAGGAACTATTAGAGAAGCTTGTCAAATTGAAGCCTGATTGGCCAGATAGCGAAGATATGGCAACTTAGGCAACTATGGTAACTAATCTTAAAAGATAGAGGAAATTATATCTTGTAAAGATTAGATAGGATTTGATATGGCAATATCTTGTAAATCCCTTAAATCATGGGATATGGTTAATCTTGTCCGTCGATGTTAATGTATCTTGACCGTCGATTTTGGGGGAGCTCAAGAATCAATAGAGAGCCTCCCTCTCATTTGTACTCACTCCATTCATTGTTTCATTATTCTTGGTGAATAAGAGAATAGAGAGCATTTACTAAAACACTTTGTGAGCGCTCTTTCTATTGTTCTTTTGGTTGCTTCTTTTGGCATAAATCGCTTCCGCTTTTCAATTTGGTGCCTTGGAGGAGTTCTTAAGGAATCCTCACTTGAGTAAAGGCTAAATTAGGCGAGTTTGGAAGAGCGAATCGCCTAAGGCCGCACGGATTGTGAGACGAAAGGTCTAGCCCTGTAACACTAGCATGACCCTTCAATCCCATTCTGCTTCTACTTATACCCACCCGGAGCTTCCTCTATCTAGATCCAGGCCGGCTCCCCGAACCTTCATCCCTCTTCCGCTAGCATATGTGCTACACGATTCCCTTGATGAGGTATAAATCTAAACTCCATTGACTCTAAATTATTAGCCCTAACTTTAATATCCTTTACCAAAGCACTAATAACCGATTTACCATATCTTGCGGCCCTTAGTTTCTTTATGACAATCAAGGTGTCTCCCTCAACCGCCACCTCTCAAAACACTAACTCCTCTATCAGAATCACTGCACTGAGACACGCCCTTGCTTCTATTGCCGTCGAGTCTGCCACATTTTCGTAGGGGTAATTACCCGTTGCCACCACTAACCCCTCATTGTTTCTAGCTAAAATACCAATCGTTGCCTTCTTTGTTAACTGGTTAAAAGTGGCATCAAAATCTACCTTCATTGAAGTTCCTGTTAGTTGTCCCTCTATAATATGTACTTGTTAAAATTGTGGTAACATTTCCTCCAAATTCTCAACCTCTTGCATGTATGATTTTGTAAACACAACTATGTCATTCACATTTTGATTAACTCCTTCATAATAGATATTTTTTTGATTAAACCATAGAGCCTAGAAAGTGACCACTCACAGTTTACATGTGTCCAACGTATAGTTTATGAACTCATTAGCTAACTAGCATCTCTAATTGTTTTCATAGTTGGAGGAGGAAAATGACACCTTCAAGTCTCGTAGAACTTGGATCGTGACTGGACACTAGCGGAACAAATGCTCAACCGTCTCCACTACAGGAACATAGGGCTTTAGCGGCGTTTTATCAAAAAACGCCGCAAAAATTATAAAACATAGAGCAATAGTGGCGTTTTGGGTAAAACGCCGCTAAAAAAGAGCAATAGTGACGTTTTAATAAAAAATGCCACTAAAAATAGAGCATTAGCGGCGCTTCTGGTAAAACGTCGCTAAAAACCAGAGAATTAGCGTCGCTTCTGGTAAAACGTCGCTAAAAACCAGAGCATTAGTGGCGCTTCTGGTAAAACGCCGCTAAAAATAAGAGCATTAGCGGCGCTTCTGGTAAAACGCCGCTAAAAACCAGAACATTAGCGGCACTTTTGGTAAAACGCCGCTAAAACAAGAGCATTAGCGGCGCTTTTGGTAAAACGCCGCTAAAAGTCATATAACCCCTAAACCCCAAAAAAATCATAAACACTAATCTATAACCCCTAAAACAATAATTATTAAAATTTATGGTTATACAATATATTAAATATTTTCTTATATAATCGTAAAAGAGATAGTATTGAATTTAAAATATTGAATTAATTGTCATTATAGTTTAAGGTTTATGGTTTAAGATATATGGTTTAGGGTTTAAGGTTTATGAGTTAACTATGGTTTAAGATATATAGTTTAGAGTTTAAGGTTTATGAGTTAACTAGTATTTGAAGGTTTATGATGAATTATGGGTTTAGGGATTATGATTTAGGGTTTAAGGGTTAGGGTTGGAGTTTAAGGTGTAAGGGTTTGGGGTTAAAGGTTAAAGGTTTAAGGTTTAGTGTTTATAAGATACGGGTTAAGAGGTTTAGGGTTTAAATTAATTAGCATTTTTTAATTTATATATTAAACGATTTCTTATATAATTGTAAAAGAGATAATATTAATTTGAATATATTAAACATATGATTATAGTTTAAATTATTTAAGAGATAATAGATAAACTTTATATATATATTAAATGGTTTAAGATTTAATCTAAAAATATTTTGATATATTAAATATAATTCAATTCAAATTAATTCCTCTACACTTAATTTATTTAAGTGAAATTTAAACTTAAAATTTAGTCCTTATATTTTAATTTGATTAGTTTTAGTCCCTGTATTTTTCAAATCGATCAATTTTATCTTTTGTACTTTTCAAAATTTAAAATTTTAGTCATAATCACTCAAATGATAGCAATTATATATGTTAGGTTAAATTCTGCTATTAGTCTTGGTATTGTGCGTAAAGTTGTAGTTTGAGTTCATGTTATCCAATTAGATCATTCTTGGTCCCTATACTTTTTGAATTTTAAAATTTTAATTTTGACACAAATGACAACCGTTAAATCTGTAACTGGCTTTTTGTGAGTAATATTTGAACCATTGGACTTGCCGGGTTAAAAAATATAGGTAAGAGAAAATAATTTTAAATTACCAGAAAGCAAATACGTAATTAAACACAAAAATAAGCCCAATTATTTTCAATTGTTTATATGTTTAAAAACAACAAATTTTCAATTTTCAATTGTTAATTATTTATTATTTTCTTTTTCCTTTTCTTTTCCCTTTCACTCATCGAAGGCTGAGGAACGACAAGCTCTTAGCACAGAAAATAGAAAGAAGGAAAGAAAAGAGAGAAAAAGAGAGTAAAGAGAGGAAAAATTAAGGTTTCTTCAGCTTACGTTAATGGCGGTTAGGGTTTTCTATTGATCCCCTTCCCAAAAGAAATTCTTATTCTCTCCCGCCTATTATTTCAAGTGCCCGCTCTTTTCTCTCTCTTCTCAGTTTCCCAAAAGCCCTAATTCGAGGTCTTCCCTCTAATCTCTCAATTTTAACTTCGAATTTTCAATCTTGACGATTCCATGGGATTATTTGGGATTCGAAAAGTTTTTAGAACCGGAGACCGAGAAGCTTCGATGGGCGCTCAAGAGAAATCCCAAGGCAACTCCAATTCACTGCAGGTCAGTTCATATCTCTCTGTCCTCGTTTGGGCCCTAGAATTTTGTTTTACTTTTTGCTACTTCACTATTAGGATGAGTTAGGGTGTTAATTATAGCTTCTTCTTTTTTATTGAGAAATGATATGTGAATTTACAAAGTGAAGTTCTAATCTTTCAATTAGTTTTGAATTATTTTTTGCTTTATAGGTAAAGGTGTGACTCTTTTTATCAATTCCATAGTATTAGTCATTAGGTTTTGGTTTGAAGTGTTTGGAGAAGTGAATTAGCTTCAAGTGGGGTGCCAGATTGTCTTTTTTCTTGAGCTGTTAGAGAAATCGGTTTGAAGTTTATGTTTTTGTGCTTTTCCATGGAATCCCCCCCGATTCGGGTGCTTAATATGGGTCTGAAATGCATTCTGCGCTGTGTTGTAGCCTTTAATCAATTTTACGCTCAAGAAACTTGGAATAAGTTATGATTCTTTTGGAGTATGGCTACTGTAGTTTATGTCAAAGGATGTATGCAACTGTACCAACTATTCGAAATGAGTATTAATTCATTGTACCTGTCATCATGCTTATTTTGGTTAGGTTTCTAGTTAATTGGGATTTTATCCTGTTTTGCAATATCAGTACACTGTTATATGCTTCTGCTTTTTTAGGGGAACTTTTTTTTCCTGTATGGATATGTTAATTTTCGTATCAGATTTTAGTATTCTGTTATTTTTTGTGCCATAGTTCATACTCCTAGATGATTGAATTATCATTTTGGGGGTTGTTGTGGCAGACGGGAAAACGATAAAAATTTTTCCTCATTGTCAGTGGGATGGTTTAAATAACATTTAAGGTCTAACTTTATGTTACTGGGACTAATTGTCAGTGGGATGGTTTAAATAACATTTAAGGTCTAACTTTATGTTACTGGGACTATGCAATGATATCATTGTTTAGTGTGGTAGACTTTTACCAATGAGTTTGGGAATGCTATTTAAATATTTTCTACATTTTTGGGTCAAATCATAAGAAAATCATATATTCTTATGAGTAGAATGGCTCAGATAGCAGCTTAAGGTCTAACTTCATGTTGTGGGACTGTGCAGTGTTTTAATGATATCCTCTGATACACCAGACCAACACCATTTTCAGTCTCTGATGTTTGTTTCTTGAATTTTGTATGAGTCTTTGAATGCTATTTAACTCTTTTCTCCTTTTTTTTTGGTTAAATTATTTACGTATAAATTCAGAGAGTTAAGGTCTATCGTTTGAATGAGGATGGTAAATGGGATGATCAAGGAACTGGGCATGTCTCTGTTGATTATTTGGAGGTCTGTTCAATTCTCTTATCTGGTTTAGATTTTTTTGTTTTGAATCTGGATATGCTGGATTTGGTTTCGAAAATAAATTATTTAGATGAAAATGCCTTCTCTTCTTAAATGAATGCCTATATTATTTTTCAGAGATCAGAAGAGCTGGCTTTGTATGTTTTTGATCAAGAGGACAACGAGACATTGCTTGTGCACCGTATCTGCCCTGATGACATTTATAGAAAACAAGAAGGTATTCTTCTGCTTTCATTAATAGCAAGTTTTGTTGTTTGTTAAAATATCAGTTTGATTTCATGATATGTGTGTTTATCATTAGATACAATCATATCATGGAGAGACTCCGAGTATTCTACAGAATTAGCCCTTAGTTTTCAAAAGAACACAGGATGCTCTTACATATAGTAAGTAATGTTTATAAGTTGTTTCATCCGCATTGAATGCAATTGAATGGTCAAATTTTATATCCTTTTTCTTATAGTTCACTGTGCTAGAAGTTTATGACATCAACCTTTATTTCCCTTTCATCACCCCTCTACTAATCATTTTTCTCTATCACAGGGACCAGATCTGTAACGTGCAACGAAATATACATTTCAGTTCTCTCAACAGTAAGTTTGTTTTTTTGGAAACCCTTGAAGTTAACTCTCCACTGAAGTTGATTAAACATTAGATCTCTGTAAATGGTTAACTCCCTTAGTCAATCTTGTCCAAACAAAGACTTAAGTTCTAGAAACTGGAAAATTTGTAAAGAGAATTAGTTTTGTTAATCAAATAATGTATTTATCTTCTGCCTTAGATGTAGGCAGACCTTTATTAAACGGGCTTCTTTTGTTTAGTGGCCATATCTTCAGCCATGATGCACAGAATGATTGTTTTCTTAGAGTATGCAATGTATTTATATTAGGCGCAGTATCGAACTTGTCATTGAGCAATTTTGAAATACCCTGATGAATAATAATTGTCTCATATATTATTACCGTAGGTGAAACATTTCACTCAATAAATAGTGAGTTGAGGGAGTTGCCAGCTGTGGAGCTTTCTACTCTCACAATAATCCTCAAGGTTCTAATGAACAAGTCGTTTTCTGGATTACATTCTGGTTTAGTTTATTTTTGTTGCTTGGTGTGATTCCTGGAGTTCTTTCCTTTTCGAACATATTGAAAGTTTTCACTCAATGATTTTCTTCCTTATTTATTATTTGAAGTTGTTATTTATTTTATGCTAGTCTTGATTATAATTATTTCAGCTTATGTTATAATTACTTGTAATCTCGAGTAGGTTGTCTATTTTTGTTTTCTTTTAGTAGTTTCTATATTTTCTGTATGATCTACTTATATTTTTTGGAAAGCTTCTTCAAATTAGTCTGCTCAGGTATACCTGTTTAAATATTTTTTTCATTTTTCTGCAGACTGTGACTGAGAGTGGCATTGCTGATCAGATGCGGCTGACAGTACTAATATTGAATGATGTATGCTTCTTTGAAAACCTTGCTTATGCATGTTAGTATCTTCTGTATGTAGATCTTGTGCAGTTTAGTATTCGGTGGTTAACTGCCAGTCACTTAACCATTAATAATGTTGGTATTCAGCCACATTAAGTTATCAGGTGTGGCTGTGCTATCAAGGTAATAATTTGGTTTCCTCTGGCTTCTCAACTCTCTGAGCTTTTGTGTTCTCAGTGATCTTCCATGTCATATGGGAGAAATATCAAACATGTTGCATATTTCTTCTACATGTAACTATGAGCTTTATTTCTTGGTTATTTTTAATTTTTTCCCTATGCTTTCTATTATTTGGTTTCCTGGTTTTCTTTGTTTTTGTTTCAAACTTATGGTTTAGTATCTGTCTTGACTTTCTATTGTGTTAATTCTAAATGTTCAGACGTGCTAAATTGAGTTTGATCTCAATGCAGCAAGATTTCTTCCAGAAGCTGGTGGAGCTATTCAGAATTTGTGAAGACTTGGAAAATATGGATGGTCTTCACATGATATTTAAAATAGTCAAGGGGATAAGTTAGTACACTTTTTCGCTTAAATGCTCTTTTTCTTTATTAAAATGTGCTTGTATTTATGACTGATTCATGGACCCATGATTTATGTTATTGGTTATCTTACAGTTTTGCTCAATAGTGCTCAAATTTTTGAGAAAATATTTGGAGACGAATTGATCAGGGATATTATTGGTTCTCTTGAATGTAACTATATCACTATTTGTTTACAGATATATTATCAGGGACTGTTGGTGGATTGAATTGAATGTTCAATTTGCAACTTCATTTGATTGTTTGGATGCGGGCTTGTAGTTATAAGATTTTGTACAATTATTTTTGTATTTAGTTTTAAAGTTAAAATTTTAATAGAAAATTCAATTTGATAATGAATTTTAATAGAAAATTTTTATATTTATATCATGGATATTATTTTTATATTTTTCATGACCTTTATAATATTTTATAATTTTTTTTGAATTTATGACATTTAGCAGCGTTTGTGGGAAAAAACGCCGCTAAAAGTCATGACCTTTAGCGGCGTTTTTGGGAAAAGCGCCGCTAAAAGTCATGACCTTTAGCGGTGTTTGTGGTAAAAGCGCTGCTAAATGTCATGACCTTTAGCGGCATTTGTGGGAAAAACGCCGCTAAAAGTCATGATTTTTAGTGGCGTTTTTTCAAATAAACGCGCAAACTTTAGCGGCGTTAGCAATAGCGACGTTTTTTGCGGCGCTTGTAAAAACGTCGCAAATAGTTTTAGCGGCACTTAAAAGCGCCGCTAAAGGCCTAAAAAAACTCCGCTAAAAGTCAGTTTTGCTGTAGTGCTCCTCAGCTCCACAATAAATCGGACAACAGCTCCCCACTATCGCTCTTCAAATTACAAGATTACTTAGAGTAAGCATAAAGTTATTAGCAATTTTCCATATTGTAATCTTAATTTTACTAGCAACATGAAGTTTCCATAGTCTCGTGTAAAAAGCTCTTAACTTTATATTTTGATCTGTGTCATCAATTCCTGTTGCACCCCCGTCCTTGGCCATGAGCCACTTGTATCCATTCTTCACCGAGTAGACTCATGTATTATCCTCCTGCCACAAAAATTCATCAACTTGCGCGAACCTCGATAGCGGAATGGACAAGATTCTATTTACCTGATCTTTGTCAAACAATCTACTCAACACATTGGACTTCCAGGTATTAGAATTCACATTTATCAGGTCTGGGACTGCTAAAGTTGAGTGACTTGAATCCTTGTTAATATAAAATACAGTGGTAAAATAAAATAAAAGTAAAAACCATATAGAACTATACTTTTTTTTTTATTTTACATTGATTAGAATAAAGTTTTTTAACCTATAAATAGGTGTAGTATAAACTCCTCTTGCATCATTCGAATTCGACATTAGTGAATTTTCTTATCCTCTACCCGTGGTTTTTTACCGAAAGGGTTTTTCATGTAAAATTTGTGTGTTTTCTTTGTTCTTTTTCTTATTACTTTACGGTCGCTCTATATTACCATTATCGACGTTAGTTTCTACAAACTAGTATCAAGAGCTTTTCGGGTTATTTGTCTCGATCACAGTGATGGCGACATTGAAGTATTAATGTATAAAATATAAAAATCAATAATGAATAAAATGCTATGGCAATTCTATGAGACATAGTTGAAAGAATTGATGTTGTTGAACGGGAAGGTTGGAATTACTTGGATTATATCTTAACAACATAATAATGTCATGGCAAAATCTTAACCAAATTACTGCTCAGAGTATAACTACTGCATTCTGCTTCTTTCGAGAGTTAGAATTAAAGTTATCATTCTAAGTCTTTGTATGTCTACAAGTCTTAAGAACAATACCTAACAATGTTCTTCCTTACTCTATACAGATCACAACTCTATGTCTAGAGTGCTACGAGTATTCGTTCAAGTACTCGTTTGTATTATTCAATTATGATCCAACTTATTTAACCTTTTTCAATATTAAATCAAGTCTAAGAATATACCATGCATTCAACCATGTCTAGAGCTTGTATGCATATATTTAAAATAATCCAAACTGAATACAATAGTAAATATACTCAAAATATCACCATGAACATTAAATGTATCAAGATAAATCCAGTAATTTTAATCCAAATGAAATTAGCTCATGGGTTGGGATTTAAAATCCAAAATCAAAATAGCATTCAACATCGTCATTAACAGTTTAGAAATCACATAAATCAATTAATAGAATGTAGGTAGAATTGCAGGAAGCTTTCGCCATTCCATCTTTCACTTTGACGTTGTTGAATCGTTCAAGACCCAGGGCTGATTGCTCGTCCCTTTCCTTGTGTCTTTACTTTACTCTTAGGCTGCTACACTCTCATTTTTCTCTAGAATTTTTCACAAGATTTTCTGGAGAGAAAACTGTTCTCTCAATCCCCCTTCAAAATCCTCATGTAAAATCCCCATGTATTCCTCTCTCCTCTTTTTTTCTTTCTTTTCTCTTTCCTCTTTTATAGGGTAGGTCCATCTCCCAGCACACACTTTTCTCTCTCTTTTTTAGGTGGATTTATCTAGTACACGTGCATCTAACTAAGAATGACGAGGATTGAGTATTGCATTAGCATTTTCCTGGAATTGCCATGACATTTGTGTTGGCAATCATCCAACCTTTTTCCATGAAAATATTTCACTTCCTTTATTCACTTCCTCCTTTTTCTCATTTTCTCCATCCTTCTTGCATCTGCTGCATACAACAACCAATTACCTTCTTCCCAACAGTAAAAGTAACATGAAATGGCATTTAGGATACAATCCAAGCGTTATTATACAATGTTCTAAAAAACCCTAAAAATGCAAATATATCTACTTAAGTACATGCATTTAATCAAACTTAGAGGTTTGAAATATAACTCTTTCAAGAGTTATCAACTACTGTAACATCCCGAAATAGGGCTTAAACAGAATAGTGGTTACGAAACCACAAATTCAGGGTCAAAAAAATTTATTATGATTAAGTTTTAAGGTTTATTCATTGATTGAATATTTTTGTGAAAATTTCGTGAAGAAATTTTATGTATAAGTGCCTAATTTGATAATTAGGACTAAATTGTAAAATTAGCAAAATGTGTGTTCTAGATAATAAAGGGGATTTAATTGAATTAGGTTCTTAAATTGGAGGTCCTTATTTAGTAATTAGACTATTATATTTAAGTTTGGACAAAAATGGGCAAGAATAGGACAAATTTGAAAGAAAAGCCTTTAAGTGTATTTTGGTCATTTAGTAATTAAAATAATTAAAAATGGAAAATAAAGCCAAAATTGGTCCATCTTCTTCATGAAGGCCGAATATAGCATGAGGGAAGCCATGGTTAGGGTTTCCAAGCTTTCCAAGCTCAATAGTAAGTCCGTTCTACCCTTGTTTTTAATGTTCTTTACATTTTTAGAGTCCCGGTAACTTGGTTTAGCTTATTCTAGCAATAATTCATGCTAGGGTTCATATTTGGAAAAATACCCATAGGTTAAATGTGTTTATTTTGATGTTTTAGGGTAGAATAAGAAGCTTGAAATTATGGTAAACAACTTTTGCTAAGCAATTTTAGGTGAAAACGAGAAAACGACATAATAGGTAAAAATACCTAATGTTCATAAATACATGATAGAGTGGGAATTTAATATTTCCATAGAAGGGAAAAATGTTCAGCGTGTCATAAAACATAATAAAATAGATAAATTTTAATTTCCGAGCCTAGCGAAAAAATCGTAATTCTGCAAAGGTTTAGGGGTAAAATTGTAATTTTGCCAAAGTTTGAGTTAGGGAATGTTTTGAATAGTACACTAATCAAATAAGCAAAATATGATGTTTTAGATCCTGAAAAGTGAGATTTAGATCTAGAACGGGAGAAAAACCAAAAATCGAGAAAGTTGGTAAAATGGTCGTTTCGGTATCGAGGTAGGTTCATATGTTTAATAAGCATTTAATTATGCATATTTGAATGATAAATTGATATTTTGGCCATAAATACTTTAGTATTGAGTTTCAGATATAATGATATATGTTTGATAATAATTCGATATTGGAAAGAGAACTTGTATAGTTTATATGTAAGACCATATTTTGTATTATGGCTTTGTATGATCACAAGAAAGTATTGTCTAGCATAATTTGAAGAGAATAAGTTAAGTTGATGATATGATGAGATTGAGAATGTAAGTATGTATGTTGAGTAGCATTTTATTATTAAGCAATTATTGTTATTAGTATTGTTATTATTGAGTTATGCGACTAACTTTGAGAATTTGAGCAAGTATGTTTCAGCTATGACAAGGCATTGATATCTCAAAGTCCATGGCTGTACCATGGAAATTAAGGAAGAATTGACGAAAAATTCCATGTTCATAAAATGGCATTTAAGGAGGAATTGATGGTTAAGGATGCCATGTAAGACCATGTCAAGACATGGCATTAGTAAGGCAAGGATCCCGTGTAAGACCATGTCAAGACATGGCATCCGCATTGATTAAGGACTCCATGTAAGACCACATCAAGATGTGGTATTGGCACTAAGGTAAGGATACCATGTAAGACCATGTTTGGAACATGGCATTTGGTAAGATAAGGATATCATGTAAGACCATGCCAAGGCATGGCATTGATAAGTTCTATAAGCCAAGAAAATCATGTAAGACCATGTTAAGACATGGCATTGATGAGTTACTATAAGGAAAAGGTCCCATGTAAGACCATGCCAAGGCATGGCATTGGTGAGTTCATAAGGCAAGGATACCACGTAAGACCATGTCAAGACATGGCAATGATAAGTTCAAAAAGGAAAAGGTTCCCGAGTAATCCAAAGAGTAAGTTAAAGAAACGAAAAGGTGAGAACATGAAGAAAGAGTACATGTATGCATTTAAGGCTTATTTAATATTGATATTGTAAGTAATTGAGATTATCAAGTATTAAGTAAGTGATGAGTTTTCAGTTATGCTTGTGACACTTTATGACATGATTGACAATATGCCTATATTATGAAAGAGTACTCATGTGTTAAGTGAGATGTTGCAGGTATGTAAGCAAGCTATTAAGTAAGGTGCATTTTGTATTCTGAGCCTTTGGTAAGGTTACCGATGAGTAAGATGGAAAAGTAAGAACTAAACATTTTTTAAGCAAATTATGACAGCATAGTAGTAAGCTAAATTGATTGCTAATGCTTATTATTTTACATGTGAACTTACTAAGCTTTATAAGCTTACTTTTTTCACTTTCCCATGTTTCAGAGTATTTAAAAGCAAGCTCGGGTTGGAGGTCGTCGGGGATCACTTCACACTATTGACTATCAAGTTACCAAATGGGTATCTTCGTTTACAAACGTTCTAGTTTATGGCATCTATAGGGACTTAGCCATTTTGTGTGTATTTCCTTATGATATGGCTAAAGAATGGTATGTAAATATTTGATAATGATTAGCTATTGAAATGGCTAATGAAGAACATGTTTCGGTGTTATGTATGCCTAAATGATAGTTAATACAAAGAAATCACTAAAAAGTGAAATTAGCATTAAAACAGTATTGAACAGCAGTAGTAATGTGAACTTGAAAAATCACCAAGAATAGTAGAAATGGAATTAGGTGATGAATAAAATATAGTATTAAATCTCATTGAGTCTATTTTCTTATGAAAGAAACAGAGTAAGCAAAAGAAGTGTATATTAAGAGATATTTGAATTTTAGTGAGACAGGGTTTGAGCAATTTTTGAATCCCCTGTTTTTGACTTTATAAATTAACTAAAAATTGTACGAAAATAATTAGGAGTTATAGTTTATATTTCTAGATTCCTTAGTGAATCTACTTTCAATAGAAACAAACAGCATGGTTATTTTAATTCTTTACAGGGAGAAAATTGATTCATAGTAAGGAGAGGTCAAAGTAGTCGAACAGTGCAACAAGGAAAATTTTAACTAATAAACTGTACGAATTGGCTAGACCAAAAATTCTGGAAAACAATTAGTAAGAAAATATATGAGTCTAGTTTTAGGGAAAATTCACGAATTTAAATTTTGAGTTTTTTGACTTGAGTTATGATTTATTTAGTGACTATGACGCAGGTGGGCTCTTTTATAAGAAATAATGAAATAAATTATTTTGATTTGTCTAAGTATTCGAAAAATTTTTAATGTTCCCGATTTGGTCACGAACCGTTTCAATTGCATGTTTTAGGGTCTCGAGAGCCCTTTTTAGGGACGTATTGAATGAATGTAAATAAATTAATTTTAAAAGAAAATTTTATTGCCCGAATTATTAAGTTAAGTCAAGTAACGCCTCATGCTCGACTCCGACTGTAACACCCCTAGCCCGAATCCAACACCGGGACAGGGCTCGAGGCATTACCGGAACTTTACACTTTCAGTATACTAACTTGGATCACAAAATTTCATTTGAATTTAAGACCTTTCAATCATGAACATCTCGTCCCTTGTATAGGCCTTCGAGACCTATAACATATCGAAGAGGAATGCGGGACAAATATGGGCACGTTCAATTTACCTTGGGCTACTCAGAAAATTTTCCTTAACATAAAGGGACATACACCCGGGTAGGTGGGCCGTGTGGACTCACATGTCCGTGGGCTCATCCCGTGTCCAAAACTTGAGCATTC
The DNA here is from genome assembly GCF_007990345.1 of Gossypium hirsutum. Taxonomy (NCBI): domain Eukaryota; kingdom Viridiplantae; phylum Streptophyta; class Magnoliopsida; order Malvales; family Malvaceae; genus Gossypium; species Gossypium hirsutum. The sequence continues at coordinate 76,245,330 of NC_053427.1, forward strand.
TATTAAATTAACACGGCCAAGACACATGCCCGTGTGTCCTACCCGTGTGCTAATTTAGCTTAAAGTTTTAGGTGCAGGGGACACATGGTCATGCCACACGCCCATGGGGATGGACCGTGTGTCTCACACGGCCTAGACACACGCCTGTGTGTCTAACCATGTGGACTTTAATAGGCTATTTTCCAAGCCTTTAGTCACCCATTTCTACCTCTTATGCTTAAAAATTTCCAAGTTTGAGAGAAAACACAATTTTACACTTGTAAATAATCTTAATAAAACTCATTGTATGGAAACCTCATATCATTGGTTTCATACATGATAGCTTATTTCCCATTTAGTGTTTATGGGTTCCCATGCTGCATTAATCCATCCGAAATTGGCTCGTTCAAGAGACTCATTGCCAATTGATAGCAACCCATCATTTGTAAATAAAACCATGCTTAAAATCATAGGTCATAGCCTACTTAAATTAAGCCAACTTTCATGGCTATATACAAATAGATAAATATATTTCTACATGCCTTCATTTGGCAAATCAAATGATACATATAACAAAACACTCAAAAATACTATACATGCCATTGAACAAAATGAACAAAATCTTGATACCAAAGCTTATTTAGTTGATAGTGTGTTGACTCTCCAGTTTTCCTCCAATCTTTTCGAGTCCTCGAGCTCTGTGAAACAGGGAAAAAGAGAGGGGTAAGCAATTACATGCTTAGTAAGCTCGAATAACCGGAAAGTAAACTTACCGAGTAATTAGTATACATCCATACTTAAATCATGGAATCATCTATTATAAAATGATTTCCTATCACATGCACTCAATCAATGAGTTAGTCACTTAACAAAACATCATGTAATTTATATAGATGAGTTCATCATTCATCATCTTGTTAGCATACATCATATTAACCCCTTTGAGTTTCTAGGAAATCTCGATGGAATACCCAGTATCCGTTAATTCTCACGAATGATCATTTTACATATATGCTCTCCCGTGAACCTCACATTTCATGGCAGAATTACCAGTCCAGGCTAAATTCCCCATATCATGAACTCGTAAGGTGATGCTGGGATTACCAGTCCAGGCTAAATCCCTTATAGTGACAAACACCCTTAATGAGTTGGGATCTGAATTACTAGTCCAGGCTAAATTCAGGCCCTAATCGGATTACCCGTCCGGGCTAAATCCATAGTGCACACATATTCTTTGGGAGGCTTGATCATTCAAGGAACACCGTCCGGGCTAGATTCCTTTTTATACATGAGATCACGGATTACCTGTCCGGGCTAAATCCTTACTGCAACACATGCAGGATCTCATTCCACATGTAAAACATGGTTTATCCATCGAATTCCCTTTTTAACCTCAACTAAGACGGTTATCAACAATTCATTATCAAAGATGCATTTCATAAATTTTCATGCCATCAATAAATGCAAATATAATGCATTCATAAATCATGCAATTATACATATTAGGTGTTTATTTTAAGTTATCCAAACTTACCTGGTACTCTTCTCGAAAATGTGTTTCGGTTATTCCGAAACCTTGCGTTTACCACGATCGACGTCCGGAATTTGTTCCTCTGGGTCTATATTAGCAAAATTAACCCATTAATACCCCACATTATACATTTTGAGTTTAATATCTACCCCTGGTCCAAATGACCATTTTGTCCCTAACCTTTCACATTTTTACGATTTAGTCCCTAGGTTCGTATAATGAAACACATGCACTTTCTACCTTACCCAAGCCTAGTTGAACACTTTTCCTTCTTATGGTAGCCCACATTATCCATTAATTTCTCATTTCTACCAAACATTTACATCTTTTGCAAAATGGTCCCTATAAGGGTTTCTTATGAAAATTGACTAGAAAAAATGTTTAACACACATTAATCTTTCATATTCCTCCATAATCTATTAAAATACAAGCAAATCATGCATGGGTAAATTTTTAAATATGAACCCTAGCATGAAATTTGGGTAGAAATGGAGAGATCAAGCTACCAGGATTTCAAAAATACAAAGAACGTTAAAAACGGGGTTTGGGAGAACTTACTATTAAGCTTGAAAATGTTGAAAACCCTAGCTATGGTGTCTCTTCAATTTTTGGCAGCCATGGAGAAGAAAATGGCTGATTTTGGCTTGATTTTTCCCTTTTTAATTCATTAAAATGATAACTGACCAAAATGCCCTTATGCCCTTTCTTTAAAATTTCATCCATGCAAGCCCATTTTTGTCCAAAAATTTAGAATTTGGGAAAATTTTTCTCCAAGACCTTCTAATTCATAAACTAAAGCAATTTCATACGAATTGCTTCTAGAAACCAAGTTTTGTAATTTATTCAATTTAGTCTCTAATTTCCAACTGGACACCTTATACTTAAAATTTCTTCATGAAACTTTAACACATGCATATACTCATATTCTAGGCCTCATAGTAATCATAAAATAAATATTTTGATGTTGGATTCGTGGTCTCGAAACCACTATTCTGACTAGGCCCTATTTTAAGATGTTACATTTCTTCCCTCTTAGGGACTTTCGTCCTCGAAAGTCTTACCAGGAAATAGATTCGGATATTAACTCTTCATAGTTTCTTCCGGCTCCCATGTAGCCTCTTCTACACCATGTCGTTGCCATAAAACTTTTACAAGAGCCACATCTTTATTTCTTTGCTGTTTAATTTTGCAAGCCAATACTTTAATTGGTTCTTCTTCATAGGTCATGTCCGGTCGAATTTCAATCTCAGTCGGGGAAATTACATGAGAGGGATCTGATCGGTATTTCTTTAACATGGATACATGAAACACGTCATGAATCTTTTCCATTTCGGGTGGCAACACCAAACGATAGGCTAACAGTCCGATTCTTTTGGTAATCTCGTACGGTCCGATAAATCGTGGACTCAACTTACCGTTCAAACCAAATCTCAATACCTTTTTCCATGGAGATACTTTCAAGAATACTCTATCCCCAACTTGAAACTCAATTTCCTTTCTTTTCAGGTCAGCATAAGATTTTTGCCTATCTGATGCCGCTTTCAAATAATCCCGTATCACTTTAACTTTTTCTTCGGTTTCTTTGATCATATCAACTCCATGAATCTGATGTTCCTTGAGTTCTGTCCAGTACAATGGAGTTCGACATTTCCTACCATACAAGGCCTCATAAGGTGCCATCTTAAAACTTGTTTGGAAACTGTTATTGTAGGCAAATTCTACCAATGGCAGGTATTTTTTCCAACTACCTTGAAAATCAAGGATGCAACAACGCAACATATTCTCAAGAATCTGAATCATCTGCCCAGACTGGCCATCGGTCTGAGGGTGAAAAGCTATGCTAAAGCTCAACTTTGTACCCAAGGCTTCTTGTAACTTCTTTCAGAATCTCGAAGTGAACCTCGGGTCTCTATCAAAAATAATCGACAGTGGTACTTCGTACAATCTTACTATCTCAGAAATGTACAAATCGGCCAATCTATTAAGAGAATAATTCGTCCTTACCGGAATAAAATGAGCCGACTTTGTTAATTTATCCATTATAACCCAATGGCATCTTTTTTTTTTCGGAGTCATAGGTAATCCTGTCACGAAGTCCATAGTAACTCTGTCCCACTTCCAATCGGGGACCATTACAGGTTGTAACAAACCTGAAGGCACTTGATGTTCAGCTTTAACTTGCTGACACACCAGGCATTTCGATACAAATTCAGATACATCTCTTTTCATATCGTTCCACCAGTACATCTTCTTTAAATCGTAGTACATCTTCGTACTTCCTAGATGAACAGACAAACGACTATTATGTGCTTCTTGCAAAATCTTCCGAATAAGTTCATTGTCTTGGGGTACACAAACCCTGTCTCTAAACATTAAACATCCATCAGGACTAATTCGGAAATCTGACTCAACACCAGACTCACATTGAGCTCTTTTTGCTTGCAAGTCATCATCATTAAGCTGAGCATCATGAATTTCCTGTAGAAATGTCGGCCTAGCCTCTAGCTCGGCCAAAACTGAACCATCATCAAGCAAAGTCAAACAAGTATCCATAGCTCTCAAAGCATACAGGGATTTTCTACTTAATGCATCGGTGACCACATTCGCCTTTCCCGGGTGATAGTCGATAATCAGGTCATAATCTTTAATTAGTTCTAACCATCTTCGTTGTCTCAAATTTAGTTCTTTCTGAGTCATCAAGTATTTCAAACTCTTGTGATCTGTGAATATACGGCAAATCTCACTATACAAATAATGCCTTCAAATTTTCAAGGCAAAAACAATAGCAGCAAGCTTTAGGTCGTGGGTTGGATAATTCTTCTCATGGGGCTTCAATTATCATGAAGCACAAGCTATCACTTTGCCATCTTGCATAAGCACACACCTCAATCCATTTAAGGATGCATCACTGTAGACCACAAATTCTTTTTCCGGTTCAGGTAGCATTAAAACAGGAGCTTCGGTCAGCAATGGCTTTAACTTCTCAAAACTTTTCTGACACTTCTCCGTCCATTCAAACTTAACATCTTTCTGTAGCAACTTCGTCATCGGCGTCGCTATCATAGAAAATCCTTTTACAAACCTTCGATAGTAACCGGATAAGCCCAAAAAGCTTCTAACCTTAGTTACATTCTTAGGTGATTTCCATTCAACATTTGCAGAAATCTTACTTGGATCAACTCGGATGCCTTCACCCGAAACTATATGACCCAAAAATCCAACCTTCTAGAGCCAAAACTCGCTCTTGCTAAATTTAGCATATAGTTGCTTTTCTCGCAAGGTTTGCAACACAATTTTCAAGTGCTTCGCATGCTCTGTCTCATCTTTAGAGTAGATCAAAATGTTGTCAATAAAAACAACGACAAACTTATCCAAATATGGTCGAAAGATCCTATTCATTAGATCCATAAACACAGCCGGTGCATTCGTCAGCCCAAACGGCATGACAAGAAATTCATAATGGCCATACCTCGTTCTGAAAGCTATCTTTGATACATCTGAGTCTTTAACTCGCAGCTGATAATAACCAGACCTCAAGTCTATCTTAGAGAATACTGTGTCTCCACTCAACTGGTCAAATAAATCATTGATCCTTGGCAAAGGATACTTATTCTTGATAGTCACCTTATTTAGTTGCCGATAATCGATACATAACCTCATTGAACCATCTTTCTTCTTTACAAATAACAGGGGGGTACCCCAGGGTGAAAAACTTGGCCTAGCAAATCCTTTATCCGTCAGCTATTGCAACTGTGCTTTTAACTCCTTCAACTCGGTAGGTGCCATTCTGTACGGGGGAATAGAAATGAGAGTCGCCCTTGGCACCAAATCAATACCAAACTCTATCTCCCTTTCAGGAGGTAATCCAGGTAATTTCTCTGGAAACACATCTGGATACTCACATACTATCGGCACAGACTCAATCTTCAATTCAATTTCCTTAATGTTCATCATAAACGCAAGATAAGCTTCGTATCCTTTCCTCATTTATCTTTGGGCAACCATTGCAGTAATTACAGCCGGCGGCAAACCCAATTCTCTTGATTCGACCCGTAGAATCTTACTATCCAGACATTTCAACTTAATATACTTACTACCACAATTCACAATTACATCATGAAGGGCTAACCAATCCATACCAAGTATTACATCAAATTCATCAAATGGTAACAACATAAGGTTAGCCGGAAAACAATGACCTTGAATCGTCAAAGGATAATTCTTACAGACTTTATCAACTAGGACTGATTTGCCTAGTGGGTTCAATGCTCTAATGATGAATTCTGTAGGTTCAATAGATATGTTCATACTAGACGCCAATCTCATGTAGATATATGAATGCGTTGACCTTGGGTCAATTAAAGCAACTACTCTTGTATTAAAAAGAGAGAAAGTACCCGTAATAGCATCAAGAGTAGAGGCTTCCTCTCGACTATGTATCGTATACGTTCTTACCAAGGCTCGAACCTCTGGTTTTGTAGGGCCTTTCGTCTCGACTCGACTGCCACTAGCACTCCCAGGATATCTCGAAGGTCTACCTCGTGAAATGGAAGCATTTGTCTTCTGAGCTAATTCCTCATCTTTTTCAGCTTGTTCTGGGCAGTCTCTAAGAAAATGATCAAGAGAACCACATCTGTAACATGCACCACTTCTCATTCAGCATTCCCCGAAGTGAAATTTGTTACAGCTCTTACACTTTGGTTTTTGATCGTCTACACTCCCCACACTAGTTACCATCGCGAAGGAGGACTTTTGACCTCGTCGCTTAGAGCTTCTTGATCTACTCGAATATCCCACTGATGAAGTGGAGCGTTCATGCAGGCTCCTGGCTTTCTTCGTAGAGAACGAGAGTGTCTTACTGCTAGTCCTCTTACTCGTAACTCGAGCCTCTCGCTTAGCTTGTTTTTTTTCATTATTGAGTTCCTCGGCCTTCTTGGCTCGATCAGCCAATGCGACAAACTCCCGTATTTCTAAGATCCCAATCAACAACTTGATGTCTTTATTCAAACCTTCCTTGAAGCGTTTACACATTTCTGATTCTGTTTGGAACCATTCAGTTGCATACTGACTTAGTCGTACGAACTCTCTCTCGTATTCCGCTACAGTTTTGTTCCCTTGTTTGAGTTCCAGGAACTCCTTTCGCTTCGAGTCCAAAAACTGTTGGCTAATGTATTTCTTCCTAAACTCTGCTTGGAAAAAATCCCAAGTAATATTTTCTTTCGGCACTACTGAGGATATGGTTTTCCACCAATTGTATGCAGTATCCTTCAAAAGGGATACAGCACACTTCAAACACTCTTCGGGTATGCATGACAAATCATCTAGCACCCGCGTAGTGTTCTTGAGCTAGAACTCAGCTCTTTCAGCGTCATCATCAACTTTTACTCTGAATTACTCAACCCCATACTTTCTAAGTTTATCTACCGAGGCTTTACTGATTCTCACTGGTGCCATACCTCATGGTACACCCTCATCAGTTTGGTTAGGGGGCGGGGGATGTCTTGGTATATTGGGGTGATTTCTTAGATAATCCCCAAACCATCCATCCATCATATCAAATAAGGCATCTCGGGCCTCTTCTCGGCCTTCTGACATCAGCCTTCTACTACTACTAGATACAGCTCATTGAACGGAAGCTAGAGCATGACTCTCGGCTCCCTCGGACTCATCTTGTGCTTGATTGGAAGACATTTATTATATTCAAAACAATTTAAACAATTAGGAAGCATCACACTATCAACACTCAAACAATGGCATGTATAGCGAACTTCAACAATCCTCTACGGTAGTCCTAGAACCGACTAAACCGTAGCTTTGACACCAATTAATGTAAAACCCCTAGCCCAAATCCAACACCGGGATAGGGCTCGAGGCATTACCCGAACTTTACACTTTCAGTATACTAACTTGGATCACAAAATTTCATTTGAATTTAAAACCTTTCAATCATGAACATCTCGTCCCTTGTATAGACTTTCGAGACCTATAACATATCGGAGAGCAATGCGGGGCAAATATGGGCACGTTCGATTTACCTTGGGCTACTCAGAAAAGTTTTCCTTAACATAAAGGGACACATGCTCGTGTAGGTGGACCGTGTAGACTTACACGCCCGTGGGCTCATCCCGTGTCCAAAACTTGAGTATTTGTTAAATTAACACGGCTAAGACACACGCCCGTGTGGCCTACCAGTGTGTTAATTTAGCTTAAAGTTTTAGGTGCAGGGGACACACGGTCATGCCACACGCCCATGGGGATGGACCGTGTGTCTCACACGGCCTAGACACACGCCTGTGTGTCTAACCATGTGGACTTTAATAGGCTATTTTCCAAGCCTTTAGTCACCCCTTTCTACCTCTTATGCTTAAAAATTTCCAAGTTTGAGAGAAAACACAATTTTAAACTTGTAAATAATCTTAATAAAACTTATTGTATGGAAACCTCATATCATCGGTTTCATACATGATAGGTTATTTCCCATTTAATGTTTATGGGTTCCCATGCTGCATTAATCCATCCGAAATTGGCTCGTTCAAGAGACTCATTGCCAATTGATAGCAACCCATCATTTGTAAATAAAACCATGCTTAAAATCGTAGGTCATAGCCTACTTAAATTAAGCCAACTTTCATGGCTATATACAAAGAGATAAATATATTTCTACATGCCTTCATTTGGCAAATCAAATGACACATATAACAAAATACTCAAAAATATTGTACATGCCATTGAACAAAATGAACAAAGTCTCGACACCAAAGCTTATTTAGTTGATAGTGTGTTGACTCTCCAATTTTCCTCCAATCCTTTTGAGTCCTCGAGCTCTGTGAAACAGGGAAAAAGAGAGGGGTAAGCAATTACATGCTTAGTAAGCTCGAGTAACCGGAAAGTAAACTTACCGAGTAATTAGTATGCATCCATACTTAAATCATGGAATCATCTATTATAAAATGATTTCCTATCACATGCACTCAACCAATGAGTTAGTCACTTAACAAAACATCATGTAATTTATATAGATGAGTTCATCATTCATCATCTTGTTAGCATACATCATATTAACCCTTTTGAGTTTCTAGGAAATCTCGATGGAATACCCAGTATCTGTCAATTCTCACGAATGATCATTTTACATATATGCTCTCACGTGAACCTCACAGTTCATGGCGGAATTACCAGTCTAGGCTAAATTCCCCATATCATGAACTCGTAAGGTGATCTCGGGATTACCAGTCCAGGCTAAATCCCTTATAGTGACAAACACCCTTAATGAGTTGGGATCTGAATTACCAGTCCAGGCTAAATTCAAACCCTAATCGGATTACCCGTCCGGGCTAAATCCATAGTGCACACATATTCTTTGGGAGGCTTGATCATTCAAGGAACACCCGTCCGGGATAGATTCCTTTTTGTACTTGAGATCACAGATTACCCATCCGGACTAAATCCTTATTGCAACACATGCAGGATCTCATTCCACATGTAAAACATGGTTTATCCATCGAATTCCCTTTTTAACCTCAACTGAGACGGTTATCAACAATTCATTATCAAATATGCATTTCATACATTTTCATACCATCAATAAATGAAAATATCATGCATTCATAAATCATGCAATTATACATATTAGGGGTTTACTTTAAGTTATCCGAACTTACCTGGTACTCTTCTCAAAAATGTGTTTCGGTTATTCCAAAATCTTGCATTTACCACGATCGACGTCCTAAATTTGTTCCTCAGGGTCTATATCAGCAAAATTAACCCATTAATACCCCACATTATACATTTTGAGTTTAATATCTACCCTTGGTCCAAATGATCATTTTGTCCCTAACCTTTCACATTTTTACGATTTAGTCCTTAGGTTCGTATAATGAAACACATGCACTTTCTACGTTACCCAAGCCTAGCCGAACAATTTTCCGTCTTATGGTAGCCCACATTATCCATTAATTTCTCATTTCTACAAAACATTTACATCTTTTGCAAAATGGTCCCTATAAGGGTTTCTTATGAAAATCGACTAGAAAAAGATGTTTAACACAGATTAATCTTTCATATTCCTCCATAATCTATTAAAATACAAGCAACTCATGCATGGGTAAATTTTTGAACATGAATCCTAGCATGAAATTTGGGTAGAAATGGAGAGATCAAGCTACCGGGATTTCAAAAATACAAAGAACGTTAAAAATGGGGCTTGGGAACACTTACTATTAAGCTTGAAAATGTTGAAAACCCAGCTAGGATGTCTCTTCAATTTTTGGCAGCCATGGAGAAGAAAATGGCTGATTTTGGCTTGATTTTTCCCTTTTTAATTCATTAAAATGACAATTGACCAAAATGCCCTTATGCCCTTTCTTTAAAATTTTGTCCATGCAAACCCATTTTTGTCGAAAAATTTCGAATTTGGAAAAATTGCTCTCCAAGACCTTATAACTCATAAACTAAAGCAATTTCATACGAATTGCTTCTAGAAACCAAGTTTTGCAACTTATTCAATTTAGTCCCTGATTTCCAATTGGACACCTTATACTTCAAATTTCTTCATGAAACTTTAACACATGCATGTAATCATGTTATAGGCCTCATAATAATCACAAAATAAATATTTTGATGTCAGATTTGTGGTCCCGAAACTACTATTCTGACTAGGCCCTATTTCAAGATGTTACACGGGCGACAGTCTCGGGTAAGGGGTGTTACATTTTTTTTCAGAGCTAGGTTTAGTCGGTTCTCAAAATATTCAGTATGAGTAAGAGTCTAGCTATACATTCCATATTGAACTATAATAGTGTGACGACTCCCGACCTAGATGTAAAATATTTTGTTAGACAGATGCGCACTCCAACTGAGCTAAGTTTGATAGCACATACAGTATGTTTATGATGAGTTGAGGCTCATAAAATGTAAAAATAATGGCTCATGACGTTTCTGTGATAATGAATAAATTGTGAATAAGAATTGTTCGGGAAATATGAAAGATAAGATAAGATGAAAGGAAAGTTTATATTAAGATAAGTGTTCATGTTAAATTGGAATTTGTATGATGCTATATGTATAACTAGAGAAGTTAAGTGAATGCTATGAGTAATTTTACTCGAGATTTATGAATGCATGTATAAGTGCACTAATTTGCATAAGATGATCATGAATTCATTACATTATGAACGTGCATGTTAAGTTGCTTGAAGCAAATTGTATAATTGTGATAATATTTTAATATGATGAGTGTTAAGTTATATGCATGAGTATGTAAGAGGTAAGTTAGAGGTGTTACAACTTCACCCCCTTATCAGCAAGGTAATTTAGAATGAGATTTCATGAACTTTAGATTGAATAGGCCAAAGTGGAAAATTAAAGAGTTCAGTGACAAATTTATTGACGATGTAATTAGAGTTGAGAATGATTTAGCAAATGAACACAGTCGCAGAAAGGATGCCAGGTTAATAATAAAATCATCCGGATAACTAAAATGTCACAGTAAAAGAAAGGTCAGGCTTAGCTAATGCACTCATTCAAGTATGATGTGTAAGGTATATGATTGCTAGATTTTCTTTCGAATAAATTCCAACTGTGAATGGGATAATGTGAATTCAGTAATGACAGAATTAGACAGAGGAATAATAATTCAGCCGTATTAATAGTTGAATGTAGAGTTTATAGTTGAGAAATTATAGAAAAATCTTTTCCGACTATTATATGTGTACATTTACTGTCAGAGATATATATAAATATATGCAAGATCATAGATGCAATTCATGCAGTATGAGAATGTTAGTTAAATTTACAGACAGATGAAAGCATTATAGTTTGTTTGAGCTGTGATTAATATTGCTCTATCTATTCCAGTTTTCTACTTCAGCATGTGGATGGAAGGTTGACAGTTAGATCTGTATGATGTTAGTGATCTGTATTGTTAACTATTGCTTAATGAAAGTAAAGGAAAATTTTATGGCTTCTGTCATAGTTGTTCCCAATGCTTGTCAGTATTATCCTTTCCTTTTGGAAATTTTCTGAGATGCTATTGAAACCTTAACTGTTCTACATGAGATGTGGTTACCAGGAATTTTGTGTAGCTCCATGTTCTGAGATTTTATTATCTTGATTTTATTAATAAATTACTGTTAAAAGTATCAACCATGAGACATTAGCAGAAAATGCTCTATTGATGAAAATGGTTTCTTCTTATTATGAGTATGTTTATGATGATTAAGAGTTCGGGCCTGATAATGAAAGTATGGAGGTATAGTTATCAGAGGTATAAAGATTCTGCTTTTGCACAGGTTGTTATTGAAATTTGTGTTTAAATCTTTCATATGATCAGGATGTTTTATTTTCACCCAGGACATTATTTACTAAAGTAATTGAGAAGTTAGTCTTATTATGGCATTATGATTTTTGAGTAGTATGAGTATTGTGGCCTCAGTGTAGTTCAGTTCAGACATGTGTATTGATTTTTATTTTTCACATAATCTTGATATATATATATCAGTGAGTTAAAGACCGAATGCTATGTTCTTTCGAGTTATGCAGTAATAATGATTTGTGATTAGCTCTTTGAAGAAATCACGACAGAATGTATGTTTGAGATATCATGACAGCATAGAGAAAAATAGTTTTTTAAAAGTTATTGTCTTTTAGTTGAGACTGATTCAATTGAGCAGTTGATTGAGTTATATGTATGTTTGAATTATTCATGGCTTCAGAGGTAAATGTTGATTTTCCATGTATAAATAGATAAATGACCTGAGTAAATAGTACATATTCTAGAGGTTATGGTACAGAGTTGTATACACATATCAGAATGGTTGCATCAGAGGTGTATTTTAACAAATCTAAGTTGTCTGATTGTTAAAGTCCTCATTGTATGAAGTTTAGTTTGTCTTGAATTCATGCTAATAAAGTATAAACAGTTGAAGATATTGACAATTGAAGTATCCATTATGATTCAGCTTGGTTTGAATAAAGAGTTTATGGTTTTTAGAAATGTGTTAATGAAAAATCAAGAGATTTTGCAACAGTTATAATGCCTAGCACTGTGATAATTATTTGATTATTTGAGAACTACAGAGATGGATGATAACTTGATTTAGCTATAGTAGTAAGAGTGTGGAATGTTATGTACTAGACTTTGAATCCGATACATAACTTTTAAAGAGTTAAAGTTGATTTTCAAGTATCTCAGAAGCTATTACAGTTAGTATTGATGGTTGTGTGAAAATGTGAGGGTATTTCGAAGAATTGTGGAACAGAATAGCATTATCACCGAAAGGTTAAATGAGCTATGGTTGATTGCTCGAAGAAGTTTGTGTATTCTTCTCAGTACGAATGAGTTTTTCTACTAAAGGATTATCTGAGTTATTCATTTTGAGGTTGTCAATTCATTCAGAGTGTAAATTTTAGTTGTTATGGTTGGAAATCCAGGGTTGCATCGTGACTTTAGAAGAAAGGTACAGTAAGTTTTGACCATGAGATTGCTAAATGTTACTGCATGTCACCTTTGTACTGATAGTTGAATTGAGGAAGAGAAATTTGCAGAATTAAATTGAGCAGAAAGGATTAGAGGAAAGTGAAAATTAATTACAGAAATCAGAGATAGAAAATCAAAAATTGTATACAGAATCGAAAGGTAATAATATTGACACTCAAAACAGAAACAAGTATTTTTTTTTGAAAGTACCTTAGCAGTAGAGAATTTCCATTTTGGTAAGAAAAGAAGAGTTAGTTGCGTTTCATTAGAGAGTATGAGGTTAATGATAAAATAAGGTCAGTTACTTATCAGTAGGTATTCCAGTTCAAAGCCTTAGTTTAAGAAGTAAAATGTTGGGTATGCCAAGGCTGAATGAGAATTTGAAAGTGCTGCTAGAAATCAATTTCGAATCCATTTGTAGGTAAGATTTTCGGGGTTGAAAATCCCTAAAGGTGGGAGAAATGTAACATCCCAAAATAGGGCCTGAACGGAATAGTGGTTGCGAAACCACGAATTCAAGGCCAAAAAAATTTATGCCGATTAAGTTTTAAGGTTTATTCATTGATTGAATAATTGTGTGAAAATTTCGTGAAGAAATTTTATGTATAAGTGCCTAATTTGATAATTAGGACTAAATTGTAAAATTAGCAAAATGTGTGTTCTAGATAATAAAGGGGATTTAATTGAAATGGGTTCTTAAAGTGGAGGTCCTTATTTATAAATTAGACCATTATATTTAAGTATGGACAAAAATGGGCAAGAATAGGATAAATTTGAAAGAAAAGCCTTTAAGGGCATTTTGGTCATTTAGTAATTAAAAGAATTAAAAAGGGTAAATAAAGCAAAAATTGGTCCATCTTCTTCATGGAGGCCGAAAATAGCATGGGGGAAGCCATGGTTAGGGTTTCCAAGCTTTCCAAGCTCAATAGTAAGTCCGTTCTAGCCTCGTTTTTAATTTTTTTACATATTTGGAGTCCCGGTAACTTGATTTAGCTTATTCTAGCAATAATTCATGCTAGGGTTCATATGTAGAAAAATACCCATAGGTTAAATGTGTTTATTTTGATGTTTTATGGTAAAATATGAAGCTTGAAATTATGTTAAACAACTTTTGCTAAGCAATTTTAAGTGAAAACGAGTAAAACGACATAATCGGTAAACATACCTAATGTTCATAAGTACATGATAGAGTGCAAATTTAATGTTTCCATAGAAGGAAAAAATGTTCAGCGTGTCATAAAACATAAGAAAAATGGATAAATTTTAATTTCCGAGCCTAGCGAAAAAATTGTAATTCTGCAAAGGTTTAGGGGCAAAATTGTAATTTTGCTAAATTTTAAGTTAGGGAATGTTTTGAATAGTACATTAATTAAATAAGCGAAATATGATGTTTTAGATCCCGGAAAGTGAGATTTGGACCTAGAACGGGAGAAAAATCGAAAATTGAGAGAGTTGGTAAAATGGTCGTTTCGGTATCGAGGTAAGTTCATATGTTTAATAAGCATTTAATTATGCATATTTGAATGATAAATTGATATTTTTGCCCTAAATACTTTAATATTGAGTTTCAGATATAATGATTAATGTTTGATAATAATTCGATATTGGAAAGAGAACTTGTATAATTTATATGTAAGACCATATTTTTTATTATGGCTTTGTATGATAACAAGAAAGTATTGACTAGCATAGTTTAATGAGAATAAGTTAAGTTGATGATATGATGAGATTGAGAATGTAAGTATATAAGTTGAGTAGCATTTTATTATTATGCAATTATTGTTATTAGTATTGTTATTATTGAGTTATGCTACTAACCTTGAGAATTTGAGCAAGTATGTTTCAGCTATGACCTGACAAGGCATTGATATCTCAAAGTTCATGGTTGTACCATGGCAATTAAGGAAGAATTGACGGAAAAGTCCATGTTCATAACATGGCATTTAAGGAGGAAATGACGGTTAAGGATACCATGTAAAACCATGTCAAGACATGGTATTGGTAAGGCAAGGATCCCGTGTAAGACCATATCAAGACATGGCATCGGCATTGATTAAGGACTCCATGTACGACCACATCAAGATATGGCATTGGTACTAAGGTAAGGATACCATGTAAGACCATGTTTGAAACATGACATTTGGTAAGATAAGGATATCATGTAAGACCATGCCAAGGCATAGCATTGATAAGTTCTATAAGGAAAGGAAATCATGTAAGACAAGACCATGCCAAGTCATGGCATTGATAAGTTCTATAAGTCAAGGAAATCATGTAAGACCATGTCAAGACATGGCATTGATAAGTTACTATAAGGAAAAGGTCCCATGTAAGACCATGCCAAGGCATGGCTTTGGTGAGTTCATAAGGCAAGGATACCACGTAAGACCATGTCAAGACATGGCAATGGTAAGTTCAAAAAGGAAAAGGTTCCTGAGTAATCCAAAGAGTAAGTAAAAGAAACGATAAGGTGAGAACATGAAGAAATAGTACAGGTATGCATTTAAGGCTTATTTAATATTTAGATTGTAAGTAATTGAGATTATCAAGTATTAAGTAAGTGATGAGTTTTCAGTTATGCTTGTGACACTTTATGACATGATTGGCAATATGCCTATATTATGAAAGAGTACTCATGTGTTAAGTGAGATGTTGCAGGTATGTAAGCAAGCTATTAAGTAAGGTGCCTTTTGTATTCTGAGCCTTTGGTGAGGTTATTGATGAGTAAGAAGGGAAAGTAAGAACTAAACATTATTTAAGCAAATTATGGCTGATAAACCGTAATTTATACATATTTTTACTCCATGCTTAGCATATTTTTGGATGAATTATCCTTAGATTTGGTGAATTCGATGCTCCTAATCCTTTAATTTCATGTTTTATACTTTGGTGAGCATAGACGAGTAAAAAGAATGACAAACGGGCCAAAAACGAAGAAAATGGACCAACATGTGAATGCAACACGGCCTGGACTTCCGTACACGGGTAGACCACACGCTCGTGTCTATTTAACAGCCTTGAACACGGATTGAAGAAATTGAACACGAGCGTGTCACACGGGCGTGTCCCTGTCGAGCCCAAGTTTAGTCTTATTCGGAAAAGGCCACTCTTAAGGGCTTTTAGGCATTCTAAATCCTATTTAAACACACGAGAAGAGGATTAAAACGGGACACACGGAGTAGGAGGCAGGGAATTACAGGGAATTACTCGAGGGAAGTTGATTGATACATCTCAGAAGCCGGATTCACCTTCAAGACTGAAGATCTCCCTTCAATTCCCTTCAAGAGTTTTTGGGTTTTCTTTATGTTTTGTTATCATTATTCTTTTAAGATGTTTACTTTCATAAATATGAACTAAACCCCCTAAATACTTAAGGGGAATGAAACCTAAGACGGATTTTGTTATTATTATCTGAATTATATGATAAATATTTGACATTTTTTTAATTATGAGTTCTTAATTCTTGCTTTAATATTCTAGGATATTGATTCAAGTATTGATGTGCTTATTCAGAGGAGCAAAAGTCCCTGTCTAAGAGTAGATCTAGCATAATTGAGCGGAGTCGATTGCACGCCTAGAGATAGGGTGACAAGATTTTACCGGATTAGGGTGAAACCTAATAAGGGAATCCATAGATCGAGTTAATGCAACACTAGGGAGTTAATTAGAAAGAGTTTTCAATTAATCAACCTAGGGTTAGATATTGTTAGTCTCGAGAGAGATAATAATATAACTTAGGGATTTCTATGGATCAAGTCAAGTGAATAAATCGTCTGATTCAGAGTCAATAACAAGTGAAGTCTAGGTGGATTTTTCCCTTAGGTATTGTCCAAATCATTCAATTTTCCCAAAAGTTATTTCCCCAATTTACTTTTTGTGCATTCTTAGTTTAGTAATTAGTTTAGATAAAACAAACCCCTTTATTTTTAGGCTAGATAATAAAAAGAAAGTTAATACTAGTATTTTTAGTTCCTTTGGGTTCCGTACGTGGCCAAAAGCTGTGTCCTTCACACGGCTGAGACACACAGCCGTGTCTCTACCCGTGTGTTTACTACCATGCATACTGACTTGCAAATTAAAGGTGCAGGGGAGACACGGTCGAACAACACGCCCATGGGGCTGACCGTGTGTCACACACGGCCTAGGCACACGCCCGTGTGTCTAGCCATGTGGACAAAAATAGGATACCTACCAAGACTTTTTGCCACCCTTACTTACACCTACCTACAAAGCAATACATACCACCAATTCACACGGCAACACAAAGCCAATTCAACTACAACAAGATATCTAATACAATCACATTACACTTTAACAATCTAACAAGAACTTGATTAGTCATGCGATTTACTCATCTATGAAATCATCATCATTTGCACTTACAAATAACCAATATTAGCCACCATCCATGGCATTATACAAAATGACTAAAGAGCTATGACAAGCCACTTGTTTGGCCCAAAACAATGTGACCATTACAAAAAGACTAGTTCCTATACATGCCATAATCAAAATGATAAAACTAGTTATAGCAATTGCTTCAGGGATAGTGTGACTGGCTTCTCCGACATAAGGCGATGATCCACGAGCTACTTTGGTAGAACTCTAAGAAAATGGAAAAGAATAGAGGTAAGCATAAAGCTTACTAAGTCGTATGCAAATAATGAGTTTGAATTCACATTTCATAATTCGTGTAAAATACATAAGTAGTCATATGTATAACTTACTCACTTTCCTCCTTTACTAAACATACAACGTAAATGAAGCTCGTATGTTGTAATTCTCAGTTAGGTACCTGTACCACTCTCCACATGGTCATAAGTTCTCTCATTTCGATATAAACCATAAATCTTTCGTTGAACCATTTGGACTACTACAGGATATTCAATAGCCCTAAACATGGGATAAGATGCCGACGCAATGTCTTAGACATGGTCTTACACTGATGCCATGTCCCAGAAAGGTCTTACACTGACTTTCATATATCAAGGTCGATGCCATGTCCCAGACAGGTATTACATTGGCTCTCATGTATCGGTGCCGATGCCATGTCCCAGAAAAGTCTTACACTGACACACAACAAGCTGATGCCATATCCCAGACAGGTCTTACACTAGCTTGTATATCTCGAGGCTGATGCATGTCCCAGACATGTCTTACAATAGCTCTCGTCTCAAAGCCGATGCATGTCCCAGGCATGTCTTACACTGGCACTCATATCACCAATGTCATGGCATGAATATCCAATTCTATTCCTAATGTTCAACCGGGAGTCTTTATTGCATTAATTTCTCAACATGCATACCCATATTCACAAACAAAACAATTTATACAATATCAATTCAATTACACATCATAACAATATAGTTGCATTATTAACATACAACTTACCTCGGATTTCAAAATGTGGGTGACTAGTCTGTTTTAATCTACTTGCTTCGCCTTCCCCTGGTCTAGGTTCAAATTTTTTATTTCTTGATCTAAAATAATAAAAATTAATCCATTTAATCACTAGATAAATTTATACAATAAAAAATTTACATTTTTGGAAAAATAACCATTTTGCCCCTAGCTTTCACAAAATGACCATTTTACTCCTAGGCCCAGAAATCAATTTTTTATCGAATTTCCTCATGTCTTAAGCCTAGCTGAACCCTTTTTACTCTTATAGTAACCAAAAATTTCCATTATTTCACAAAAGTGTCTTCTATTTTATAATCTTTACAAAATGGTCCTATTATGGTTTTCATGAGAAGTTCTTTCACAAAAGTTGTTTATTTAAAAACCAAGGTTCATTTTCTTCCATTAAAAATCAGGAAACATTATAAATCCTTTCATGGAAAATCCTTAGACTATCAACCATTTTGCAAAATAGTCCCCTCAATAGATAGCTCACGCTACAAGGGTTCCAAAAGTACCAAAATCATCAAAAATAACCATCTAAATCACTTACTTGAGAGAGGAATAAATGGCTGAAAGTTTAAGCTCCCTTGGCTATTTCTGGGAGGAAAAATCGGTAGAAGAAATAAGAGTAAAAAGATGAAAACAATTTTCTCTTTATTTTATTTCTAGAAAATATTAAGTCATCAACTCACTTAACCATTTGACCAATTGATTTATCTTGTCCCTATGGTTGGCCTTGCCTCTTTAAAGGGTCTATTTGCTCTTTAAAGACCTCCAATTATGGTTCTCTAGTCATTTGGTATATCTATAAGGTAAAATAAAACTTTTACCCTTTGTGAGATTTAGTCCTTTTTTCGTAATTAAGCTCACAACAATAAAATTAATTCACCAAAATTTTTATACACTCAAATAATCATACTATGACACCAAAATAATAATAAAAAAATAAATAAAAAATAATTTTTGACTTAAGATTTGTGGTCCCGAAACCACTGTTCCAAATAAGCCCAAAATCAGGTTGTTACAATTCCCCCTTAGGGATTTTCGTCCCAAAAATCTTACCAGTGAATAAGTTCAGGTATTGATCTCTCATGGTCTCATCGGGTTCCCATATGGCTTCTTCGACTCCAAGTCTATGCCACAAAACTTTAACAAGTGTTGTACTCTTATTCCTTAATTGTTTAACCTCCCGAGCCAAAATCTTAATCGACTCTTCACCATAAGTCATATCTGGCTGGATCTCAACCTCAGTTGGCACGATCACATGCGAAGGATCCGATCTATATCGTTACAACATGGACACATAGAACATGTCGTGAATCTTTTCCAACTCTGAGGGTAGGGACAATCGGTAAGCAACAGACCCTACTTTCTCAGTAATCTCATAAGGTTCTATAAAACGAGGACTCAGCTTGCCTTTTCTACTGAATCTGAGGACTTTCCTCCACAGGGGATACTTTCAAAAACACCCTATCACTGACTTAAAACTCAATTTCCTTTCGTTTCAAATCCGTGTAGGATTTCTGTCTATTTGACGCGGCCTTCAAACAGTCGCGAATCACCTTAACTTTCTCTTCGGTTTCTTTGACTAAATCAACCCCGTAGATTTGATTTTCTTTAAGTTCGGTCCAAGATAAGGGCGTCCGACACTTGTTTCCATATAAAGCCTTATAAGGCACCATTTTCAGACTTGACTGATAACTATTATTGTAGGAAAACTCTACCAACGGTAAGTACTTTTCCCAACTACCTTGAAACTTGAGAACACAACACCGCAACATGTCTTCTAAGATCTGAATCACTCTTTTTGATTAACCGTCGGTTTGCGGGTGAAATGTCGTGCTGAAATACAGTTTTGTTCCCAATGCCTCTTGCAACTTTTTCCAAAACCACGAGGTAAATCTCAAATCTTTATCTAAAATAATCAACAAGGGTACTCCATGAAGTCTCACGATCTCAGAAACATACAATTCAGCCAAATTTTCAAGGGAATAGTCGGTACGCACTGGGATAAAATGTGCCAACTTTGTTAATCTATGAACAACGACCTAAACGGAATCCTTTTTCCTTGGCGTCAAAGGCAACCCTGACACAAAATCCATGGTTACAAGGTCTCATTTCCACTCGAGAACCATTACGGGTTGAAGTAAACTCGAAGGTACTTGGTGTTTGGCCTTCACTTGTTGACAAACTAGACATTTAGAAACAATCTCTGAAATGTCTCTTTTCATTCTCGACCACCAGTACATGTGTTTCTCGTAAAATCTTCTAAATAATCTCATCGTCCTTAGGCACACAAATCCTATCTCAGTACATCATACAACCATCGGTACCAACACGAAATTTTGATTCATTTCTCATCTCACACTGAGCCATCTTAGCTTGCAAATCCTTATCACCTTTCTGAGCTTCATAAATTTCCTGAAGGAACATCAGTCTAGCACTCATCTCGGCTAGAATTGAACTATCATCAGTCACGGTCAATTGAGTATTCATAGCCCTCAAAGCAAAAAATGATTTCCTACTCAATGCATCGACGACTACATTCGCCTTCCCGGGGTGATAGTCAATCACCAACTCGTAATCCTTTATCAACTCCAACCATTTTCGTTTCCGTAGATTCAGCTCCTTTTGAGTCATCAAATACTTTAAACTCTTATGGTCAGTAAATACCCAACATCTCTCGCCATACAAATGGTGTCTCAAAATTTTCAATGTGGACACGATGGAGGCCAACTCTAAATCGTGCGTCGGGTAGTTTTTCTCATGTGGCTTCAGTTGTCTCGAAGCGTAAGCTATGACCTTACCTTCTTGCATGAGTATGCACCCCAATCCATTCAAGGAGGCGTCACTATATACCATAAACTCTTTTCTTGGTTCCGGTTGCACTAAACCTGGGGCTTCGATTAATAAGGCCTTTAGCTTTTCAAAACTCTGTTGGCACTTTTCTGTCCATTCGAACTTGACCTCTTTCTGTGGCAACCTCGTCATCGGAGTAGCTCTCATGGAGAACCCTTTAACAAACCGTCTATAGTAGCCCGCTAGTCCTAAAAAGCTTCTAAACTCTGACACATTTCTCGGTAGTTTCCACTCAATAATGGCTGATATCTTACTAGGGTCAACTCTAATTCCATCGCCCGCCACGATGTATCATAAGAATCTGACCTCTTGGAGCCAAAACTCACTTTTACTAAACTTGGCATACAGCTGCTTATACTTAAAGGTTTGCAAAATAGTTCTCAAGTGCTCCGCGTGTTCACTCGCATCTTGAGAACAAATCAAAATATCATCGGTAAAGAGCACCACGAACTTATCCAAATACGGTCAGAAAATGCGGCTTATCAAATCCATAAATACCGCAGGGGTATTTTTTAAATCGAAGGGCATGACAAGGAACTCATAGTGCCCATACCTTATCCTAAATGCAGTTTGCAGTACATCTTACTCGTTTACTCTGAGCTGGTAATAATCGGACCTCAAGTCTATCTTGGAAAACATGACGGGTCCTTTCAATTGGTCAAACAGATCTTCTATCCTTGGGAAGGGACACTTGTTCTTTACATTCACCTTGTTAAGATGTCTGTAGTCTTTACATAACCTCATCGACCTGTCTTTCTTTTTCACAAAAAGTTCTGGAGCACTCCACAAAGAAAAGCTCGGTCTCGCAAAACCTTTATCGGTTAACTCTTGTAGCTGGACTTTCAACTCCTTTAACTCTGTCGGAGCCATCCTATACGGAAAAATTTAGATGGGTACCATGCCAAGGACTAATTTAATTCCAAATTCAACTTCCCTCACCGGAGGCAATCCAGGTAATTCCTTCGGAAACACATCTGCGAACTCACATACCACTGGTACTAACTCAATCTTCAATTCAGATGTTTGAGTATTCAACACAAAGGCGAGGTAAGATTCGCACCCTTTTCTCAAATATCTCTCTGCAGTCATAGACGATATTACTACAGGTGAATTGTCTAATTCATCCGTTTCATCCCGAAGAACATCTCCGCTCCCACATTTCAACTCGATAACTTTTCGTCCACATTCCACTACAACACCATGAGAAGTTAACCAATCCATCCCAAGGATTACATCAAATTCATTAAACGGTAATAACATTAAGTTAGCCGAAAAACAATGACCTCTAATCAGTAAGGGATAATTTCTACACACTTGGTCAACTAACACATGTTTGCCTGAAGGGTTGGACACTTTTACAACAAATTCAGTGGACTCGACTATCACATTCATACGGGGTATCTATTTCATACAAATATAGGAATGGGTAGACCCCGGGTCAATCAAAGTAACGACAGATATATCGTGCATAGAAAAGGTACCCGTAATCACATCGGGAGACTCTAACTCTTCACGAGCACGTATAACATAAGTCCTTGCAGGCGCTCTACCCTCGGACCTCACAGCAGCATCTCTAGGCGCACCTCTACTGCTAGCCTCACTTCCCGAGTTCTTATATGGTCTACCGCTTGAACGAGCGTTACCCGATCTCACACTTTGATTTTTATTTTTCTCGAACATCTCGAGACAGCTACAAATAAAATGGTCCAACGACCCACAATTAAAGCAGCCTTTTTCATTACCTCGGCACTCACTGAAATGACATCTACCACACTGAACATTCTGGTCTATTTGGTCTGGCACTATCAACACTTGCGATAGAAGTGGTTTGAGCTTTAGACACTGCATGTTGTTTGCTCTTGTTTTTGCTCGAAAATCCTACTGACGCATTTGATCGAGTAGGAAACTCCCACGATCTCTTAGATGAGGTTTGGTGTGATTTCTCCATCTATCTTTTCTTTGAGTCACAAGACTCGATGTCAGCTTTTCTCTTTTCTTTGGCCAATTCTTTGGCCTTGCAAGCTCTCTCAACAAGTACTACAAACTCCCTCAACTCTAAAATGCCAACTAATAGACGGATGTCTTCATTCAATCCATCTTCAAATTTTTTACACATCTTGACTTCTGTGGATACGCACTCCCGTGCATACTTGCTGAGTCTCACAAACTTGCCCTCATACTCTATCACTGTCATATGGCCTTGCTTCAATTCGAGGAATTCTTTCCTCTTTTTGTAACAGCCCAATTTTGAGCCCAGTCGGAATAGTGGTTTCGAGATCACTAATTTGAGGACGGAGAAATTATTTTTAATATTATTTTATGTGTCGTGGCATGATTATATGAGAGTATGAAAATTTTGGTGAATTAATTTTAGCGACTTAATGCTTAATTGTGAAAAAAGGACTAAATAACATAAAGTGCAAAAGTCCTATTTTGATAGCTAAGGGTGTCAAATAGCTAGAGAACCTAACTTAGGGGTCTTTAAAGGCAATTAGGCCCTTAAAAGACAAGCTAGCCGACCATAGAGACAGAATGTTCAAAAGGTCAAAGATTAGGTAGATTTGGTGACTAAATTGGCTTTGAATAAAATAAAACAAAGAGAGAATTATATCATATTTTCTCTCATTTTCTTCCCACCAAAAATATCATCCATAAGAGGGTTTTGAATCTTGAAAATTTTCAGCCACTTAATATCTCTACAAGTAAGTGATTTTGATGACTTTTCTTGATACTTTTTGTGTTTTTGTGATCCTTATGGCTTGAGCTAGCCAATGGAGGGACCATTTTGCAAAATGGTTGATAGTCTAGGGATTTCCTATGAATGAGATCATGATGTTTGCTGAAATTTTATTGAAGAATATGAGTTATAGTTGTGAAGTAAACAACTTTTGTGAAGTAGTTTTCATGGAAACCCTAACTAATGACCATTTTGCATAATTGTAAAATAGGTAATAAACGAGTGAAATGTTTGAATTTTTGAGTTGCTATAAGTATGAAATAGGTTCAAATAGGCTTGGTTAATGTGAAAATTTGATAAAAATTAATTTACGAGCCCAAGGGAAAAATCATAATTTTGTGAAAGTCCAAGGGTAAAATGGTCAATTTTGCCTAATTATGAATGGTTGAGTACCTAGATCAATAAAATGATTAAATTTGTGAATTTTTATCATTATAGATCAAGAATTACAAAATTCAGGCCTAGACAGGAAAAAAGCAAACCAAGTGGACTAAGCCGAACTAGTCGTCTACATTTTGTAACCCGAGGTAAGTTGTATGTAAATAATACAACTACATTGTTATTATATGTGTTAGAATTTATATAGCATAAATTTTTTGTTTGTGGAAATGATTATGTATGATGAATATTGAGATAGTAGAACTCCTGTTTAAACCTTAGGAAATGAATCGGATATACATGCCATGACATTCGGGTTATTTGTGTACTAGTGTAAGAATGTCTGGAACATGCATCGGCCTTGAGATGTAAGCTAGTGTAAGACATGTCTGGGACATGCATCAGTTACGAGATGTGTCAGTGTAAGCCCATGTCTGGGACATGGCATCGACACGTATAGAGGTGTTAGTGTAAGACCATGTCTGGGACATGGCATCAGCACAGATATGTGAGAGCTAGTGTAAGACCATGTCTGGGACATGGCGTCGGCCTCGATTTTGATAATCAGTGTAAGACCATGTCTGGGACATGGCATCGGCATTATATCTTATGTTTGAGGCTAAGTGAATATCCGATAGCATTCCAAATGGTTCAACGGTGAGATTTACAATTTAAGTTAAACGAGAAAAGTATAACCATGTTGTGAGTGGTACAGGTACCTATTTGAAATGTATGAGATATGGGCTCAATATATGCCATATGAATTGTATTGGATGGTGATGAATAAGTTGTGTTTATTTCTACTTATGGTATTCATGAACTAGCTATGAAAGGTTATTAGCATATTATCCTATGACAATTAGCTGATTTTTATTTTCATGCAACTTACTAAGCTTTATGCTTACCCCATTTCCTTTCCATTTTCTTATAGTACCGTCTAATTAACTCGAGGATCATCAGACGTCGGAGGTATCGATCACACTATCAACCAAAGCACTTGGTATAGTTGATTTTATTATTTTGAATTTGGCATGTATAGGGCTTAGACTTTTGAGTTTTGTGTCAATGTTAATTCAGCCAAATGTGTTTGCTTGGGATGAATCCCTTCATTTTGTATAAAACCTCGGATAATGGCTAATGTTCGTTATTGATATATGCAAATGAAGATACTTTCATGGATGAGTAAATTGTATGAATGAGATAATGCCTTGTGTGGCTAGTTAGACCTTGTATTGTTGTGTGGATTTGTCATGTTAGATGTTATGCAGGTTAGTGCACGTAAGGGTGGCAAAAAGGCTTGGTAAATAGGCTGATTTTGTCCATACGGGTAGACACACGGGCGTGTGTCTAGGCCGGGTGTGACACACGGTCAGCCCCACAGGCGTGTTGCTTGGTCGTGTGTCCCCTACACGTAAAATTTACAAGTCAGTATGCATGGTAGTAAACACACGGGCAGAGACACGGCCGTGTGTCTCAGTCGTAGGGAGGACATAGCCTCTGGCCATGGGCGTTTGACTTGGCCGTGTGCCCTAAATTTGATGCTGACATCAGAAATAGAATGTCAAGGTTTTTAGACATGGGCTAGGACATGGGCGTGTCATGGCCGTGTGAGGGACATGGGCGTGTGTCAGGCCGTGTGAAAACCCCTGTAGGGTCGAATTTAGAATTTAATTCGCACGGGCATGGGACACGGGCGTGTCCCTAGATGCTTAGGTCGTGTGTGTCTCACGGGTCATCAGCACGACCATGTTATAATGACCACAAGAGCGTATTGCCCTTCCACACAGGCGTGTGCCCTGTGTCAAAGGTCATGTTTATTACGTCGGCTTAAAGACCCGAGTTGGTTTCGAATGGCTTCCAATGAATGTTTGAAGCCTGATAGGCCTATATTAAGGAGATTTAATAAAGTTTGAAAAAATTTTAAATTTGATCAAGTCTTGGTGACTCGGAAACGTTTAAATGCAAGTGTTTAAGTTTAGTAACGTCTCGTATTCTGTCCCGACGTAGGGCACGGGTTTCGGGTGTTACACTTATAGTCGATGAACCTTTGGCTAATGTACTTCTTTCAAAACTCTTCCTGAAATAATTCCCATGTTATCCGATCTCTCGGTACGATCGACACAAGAGTGTTCAACCATTGGTAGGCCGAGTCTCGCAAGAGTGACACTGCACACTTCATGCATTCCTCAGGTGTGCATGATAGCTTATCAAAGACCCTAATGGTATTCTCCAACCAAACTTTTGCTCTCTCTGGGTCGTCATCTATGTTTGCCTAAAATTCCTCGGCCCCATGCTTTCTAATTCTATCCACGGGAGGTTTCTCTCTTCTAGCCATGTTTGCTCCTTGAGGAGCTATATGAATGGGTTGAGGAATTGGGGGAGGTGGGGGAGGTGGAGTATTCAGATTCGCATGAATGAACTCCGAGTAACATGCATCCATCATGTGGAGGTAAGCTTCTCTAGCCCCTCCACCCTGACAATTATCACGGGCCCACTATCTATTAGTGCGGTCCCTTCAGCGAGAGCCGGCACATTACTTTCCATGTTATCCATCGTAGCCATGTCAGGATCCATTTACTATATATAAAAACACAATTTATTTTATTAAGAGTCGTCACACTATCAATATACAATTATGGCATGTATAGCTAGACTCGTACTCACGCTAGGTTAGTCCTAGAATCAACTAAACACTGGCTCTAATACCATTAAATGTAACACCCCTCATCCTATTCCAAGGCCAGGACTAGGCATGAGGCATGACCTGACTTATACACATCATACGATCATTTTCTAGTTATAAAAACTAAATCAAATTTAAAACTTTTCGCTCTTAATCCAAAAATTATCAATATAGGCCTACAAGGCCCAAATCATCCTTGGAAAACTATCCGGGATTAAAGCAAACATCTTTAAAGACTTAAAAAAAAATGTAACTTGAGATAGGGGCATACACCCATGTGGAAAGATGACACGCTGATAAACCATAAATTATACATATTTTTACCCCATGTTTAATGCATTTTATAGATGACTTCTCATTAGAATTGGTGAATTCGATGCTCCTAATGCTTTAATTTCATGTTTTATACTTAGGAGAGCATAGGAGAGAAAAAGAAACGAGAAACGGGCCAAAAACAGAGGAAATGGTCCAAGGTACGAAATCAATATGGCCTGGACCTCCTCACATGGACAGACCACACGGCCGTGTCAATTTTGCAGGCTCGAACACGGCCTGAAGTAATCGCACACGGGCATGTCACACGAGCGTGTCTTTGCCGAGCCCAAGTTGAGTCCAATTTGAAAAAGGCCACTTTTGAGGGCTCATAGGCATTCCAAAGCCTATAAATATACCCTAGAAGAGGAGAAAAGGGGGACGAAGAATAGGGGGTGAGGAATTACTCCAAGAAAGTCGATTGATCCATCTCAGAAGCTGGATTCATCATCAAGACTGAAGACCACTTCTCAATTTTCGTTCAGGAGTTTTGGGTTTTCTTTATGTTTTGTATTCTTTATTCTTCTGAGATGTTTTCTTATTTAGTTATGAACTAAAACCCCTAAATACCTAAGGGGAATGAAATATAAGACGAATCTTGTTATTATTTTCTGAATCGTATGATAAATATTTAACTTGTTCTTAATTATGTGTTCTTAATTCTTGTTTTGATATCCCAGGGTACTGATTCAAGACATGCTCTTATTTAGAGGAAGAATAGACCCTGTCTAAGAGTACTTTTGTCATAATTAAGCGGAGTTGATTGCGCGCCTAGAAATAGGGTGACAAGATTTTGCAGGATTAGGTGAAACATAATAAGGGGATCCATAGATCGAGTTAATGTAACCCTAGAATGTTAATTAGAGAAAAGTCTCGATTATTCAATCTAGGGATTAGACGTTATTAGTCTTGAATAGGGATAATAACATAACTTAGGGATCCCTACGGAACAAGTAGAATGAATACATCGTCTGATTCGGAGCCAGAATAACAAGTAAAGTCTAGGTGGATTTGTCCTTAGGTATTGCCTTAAGTCAATCGATTTTTCCCAAAAGCAATTCCCCAATTCTTTTCTCTGTAAGTTCTTAGTTTAGATAATTAGTTAATTAAAACAAAACCTCTTTATTATTAGGCTAGATAATAAAAGGACAATCATTACTAGTACTTTTAGTTCATTTGGGTTCGACAATCTGGTCTTGCTAAAACTATACTACTGTTCGATAGGTACACTTGCCTACATCGCGATAATTGTTAGTTCAAGAACGAATAATTATAAATATTTAAAACCTATCACGAAATCAAGCAATCAAGTTTTTGGCGCCGTTGCCGGGGAACTAAGATATTAGGAACACTCAATTTTTATTACTTTAGCCATTTATTTTTCTTGCAATTTAATTTAATTTTATTATTATTATTATTTATTAATTTACGTTTTCCTTCTCTTGGCAGGTTTTTATAGTTTATGACTAGAAGAAACTCGTCAGGACCATTACTTTTTGACGAAGAAATCAATCGTACAGTTCGCAGAAATCAAAGAGAAATAAGTCGAAGCTTACGATACACAGAGAACGAGTAAGAAGACGATACTCAAACCCCAATCAAAAAGATAGCTGAAAACCAAGACAATCAGCTACCTCCTGCAATTGCGGTTAATCGAAATCCTGCTCCACGCACTATGTATGACTATGCTAAACCTTGTTTAACAGGAACTGAGTCAAGTATAGTTAGACTTGCTATTGCTGCGAATAATTTTGAACTGAAACCTAACACAATTCAGATGATATAGCAGTTTGTTCAGTTTGATGGTTTGCAGGATGTGGATCCCAACACTCACTTGGCGAATTTTCTGGAATTTTACGACACTTTCAAAAGTAATGGTGTTTCTGATAATGCCATTCGCCTTTGGTTATTCCCTTTTACACTGAGAAACAAAGCTAAACAGTGGTTAAACTCGTTACCACGAGGGTTTATCACTACTTGGGAACAAATGACCGAAAAATTTCTACTAAAATATTTTCCGTCGGCTAAAACCGTTAAGTTACGTAATGATATCTCTTCTTTTGTGCAGATGGACTTAGAAACTCTTTACGATGCATGGGAGAGATACAAGGATCTATTGCGAAGGTGCCCTCACCATGGGTTACCTCTATGGCTGCAAGTTCAAACGTTTTACAATGGTGTGAATCCCTCGACAAGACAGATGATTGACGCAGCTGCTGGAGGAACCATCAACAACAAAACACCTGAAGAGGCTTATGAATTCATTGTAGAAATGTCACTTAATAACTATCAGTGGCAAATTATAAGGACTAAGCCAAGAAAAATAGCCGGTGTTTATAACGTCGACTCAGTTACTATGCTGTCAAATCAGGTAGAACTTCTCAATAAAAAGATTGATGGCTTACTTGGTTCTACGTAGGTACATCCAGTAATAAGGTGTGACTCAAGTAGAGGAGGTGTGCAAACAGAATATTAATCTTTCAATCCTACAACCGAAGAGGAACAAGTCAACTATATGGGTAACAATAACTTTAGATCTCAAAATAACCCATACAATAATACTTATAATGCAGGTTGGAGGAACCACCCAAATTTCTCTTCGGGTGGTCAAGGGAATCGAAAGCCACAGAACTCTCAGGGCTTTCGACAGCCACCTTATCAACAAGAGAAGAAACCGAACCTTGAAGAGATGCTCTCTAAATTCATCTCAGTATTAGAAACCCATTTCCAAAATACTGAGACAGCACTTAAGAATCAACAAGCATCGATCCAAGGGCTCGAAACTCAGATAGGCCAGCTATCCAAACTAATCTCCGAACGAGCACAAGGTAGCTTACCAAGTAATACTGAACCAAATCCAAGGGAATACCTCAACGCAATTAGTACTCAAGATAAGGAAGGATTCATTGCGCCTGAGCCAGAATTGATGCAAGAAACTGTGGTGAGCAAAGGTAAAAGTGAGGTAAGTCATAACAAAACGGTGAATGAAGAATATAGACCTCGTGTCCCATACCCTAACGGGACAAGGAAAGACTGCTCAAACGAACAATTCGGTAAATTCCTCAAACTTTTGAAAAAATTATATATTAACTTACCATTTATTGAAGCTCTGTCGCAGATGCCAAATGCAATGAAATTTTTAAAAGAGCTTTTAGTAAATAAGCGGAAGTTGGATGAAGCGTCGCATGTGGAGCTGAACGCAGTCTGCTCAGCTATTCTACAGAATAAGCTACCCCACAAATTGAAAGATCCAGGGAGTTTTACAATTCATTGCTTAATTGGTAGTTTAGATATAAGTCATGCATTAGCTGATTTAGGGGCTAATATTAACGTCGTGCCTTACAAAATGTTTAAGCAACTAGGTCTTGGGAGACTTAAACAAACTTGGATGAGCATTCAGTTGGCAGATAAAACTATAAGATTTCCTAGGGGTATTATTAAAGATGTACTAGTGAAAGTAGATAAGTTCATATTTCCCGTTGATTTCGTTGTTCTAGACATAGAGGAGGATAATAACACCCCTTTGATTTTAGGGAGGCCCTTTTTAGCAACTGCTAAAACAATTATTAATGTTGGCACAGGTGAGCTTACACTTAGTGTGGGAGATGAAACGATCACCCTTCAAGCTCGTAATTCTATCATCACATCGAACATTGAAGGTAATGGTCCACACCAATCGACTAAAACTGACAATATGACTTTGCAGAAATTGAGCTTCAAAGAAGTTCACGAGCCATGTTCTAGAAATGATAGAGGACACATTCATGAAGAACAAAGGCTACGGATAGAGGAGCTAGACGAATGGCGAGCACATAAACCGAAAACACACGATAAACTAAAATTACGCCAGAATGAGTTTGATACCTCCCCAAATTTACTTAAGGTTGGTTATAAGGTCTTATTAGATGTCGCAGATCCCCACATTGTTACTACCACACTGAATGAGGAAATCCCTCTTACGGTACTCAGTATTTATTCATTCGGTATGGTGGAGGTGAGTCATCCCAAGTTTGACACTTTTAAGGTAAACAACACCCGATTAAAACCTTATTTTGATGAGATTGACAGCAGGAATGAGGAGTATAAACTCCTCAAACCACCATGACCATTCACTGAAGAGGTAAGTCGAGCTTAGACTATAAATAAGTGCTTCTCGAGAGGCAACCCGAGCACTAACATTATTAATTTCTTTAAATTTTGGTTTTTAACTCCTAACCTACTAATAGAGATCTTGAATACAAGTGTTTCCACAGAGACACGGCCAAGCACACGGGCGTGCTTAAGGCCATGTGAAAACAGGGCAAAAGATTTCCCTAACACGGGCTACGATAAAATGCAACGGCCGTGTGACATGTCCGTGGTCGAGCCTGCCAAAACAACACGGGTGTGTGGCACACCCGTGTTGAAGACCCGTGGTTGAAACTGAGAAACTAGCATGGGTATGCGACACGCCCGTGTCTAACACCCGTGGTTGAACCTGTTAAAATAACACGGGCGTAGGGATTGAACACACGGGCGTGGGAGAAGTGAACGAAGCTAGACACGGTCGTGCGACACGGCCGTGTGAACCCACACACCCGAGGAACACGGGCGTGTACTAAATGTCAGACGAGCCTAAATTTGAAATTCACGAATCACATGGGCTAAAATTGGGGAACACGGGCGTGTGCCACGGCTGTGTGCCCCAAAATCTATAAATACCCTAACGCTAGCCACTGCAACTCCACACTGCCCCCCTGCCACGCCCCAGCGCTGCCTCCATCTTCGTTTTTAAAGCTCAATCTCTCTCCCTTAACGTTTGTTTACTCCTTTCACTTCTATTTTACTCATTATTAATGCTTATTATTACAATAATCTCCATTACTTTTGAACTAGTTTTCATTTTTGTTCATTACTTTATCATTTAGTTTGCATTTTTAGGTTCTTTATTATACATTCCGAATTAAATCAAGTTATTAGACACACCTCATATCCATGACATTACTATGCTTATTTTCATGCTATTATCATGCAATGTCTATCATTTAAATTGCATTCCTAGGTTAGTTACCATACAATTTATGTTAAATTGAGACTAGGAAAACCTTATACCTATTACATTTCTATTCTCATTCTCATTATTATTGTGGTTGAGTTTGCTTCATATTAGTAGTCTTGGTTGAAATAGTTTACTTCCCCTTCGAATATGTTTTCCTATTATTATTATTCTTTATATTACAGGACTTCAATGTCATCTTCAAGAGGAAATAAAACCGTCGTGCCAACCTCGAAGAAGAGAAAGGGAGCATCATCTTTCGGGGGTCCAACCGCGAAAATTCGCCACCCTCTCCTACAATTTCCACGAGGGCCCCAAGAAGAGCTCTTCCAAATACTTCGGGCCCAACCTTTAGCAGTGGGCTATTGCACCTACTGGGCTGCTATAAAACAAGTCCAGATGGCTAATACGATTCGGGCTCTCTTAACCACCGACCTGTGGGAGCTGTTCTTCGGGATTATCGAGCCAACATACCTCGAGCTCAAAATGGAACTCTGCTTAACATTCCATCTCCAGACCATAATGACAAGGTACGATGATCCTGGCACGGTCCAGTTTCGCCTAGGCGGATTAATCCGCCAGCTAAGCATCCCAGATTTTGGTGCTGCACTAGGCCTATATACGGAGGAGTTCAGGGAGGAGAATGAACTACATGCTCTCAATCGCCACATACATTTCTCTCCGCCGAAGTGATGGCACACTTTCGCCCCTAGCACCGCCTTGTACAATCCTAGCCGCTCCAAGGCATCAGTTCTCCCACTATCCCTGAGGTACTTACACGCTATTTTAGCTCACACGATTACAGGGAGGCGAGAGAGCACTAGCGTCGTCAACACCCACGACGTCTACTTCTTATGGTGCATGTCGCAAGGGCACGTCATCGACCTTGCCTATTTCATCACCCTTACTATTCAGCACCAGACGGAGTGGCATTAGAAGGAGGTCATCTCTATTAGCCCCTACGTGACTAGGCTGGCGCGACACTTCGGGTTCCTCAACGCCGCGGCCCAAGAATCATCCCTCACCCTCATCGGCCAGATGTCTCCACAAGGCATCTCGAGCATGCTTAGCATGAGGATAATCGAGAAGCGCCAAGGAACCTACCTTCCCCAGTATCGTCTCACCCAATCTACAGAGGAGGAGGCCTACGAGGACATTCCTGATGATGTCCCCCCACAACACAAGGACCCACTGACTCAGCCACCACCATCCTCTCGTCCAGTTCATGTGGCAGCTTCATATGCTGACATCTCTGAGCGCCTCACCCGATTCGAGCAGCAGTGTTTTCAATGATTTGACAACATTGATGCTACTCTATAGTAGATTTGTCAGCACCTCCACATCTCATCACCAGTCCCACCTCGCGAACCATCCAGCAATGAAGATGTTTAGAAATATTTATTTATTATTTTATGTTTTTAATTTTTATTGAAACTACTTTTTATTTTTGTTATATTTTAGAATTTTATTTTTAATTATTAATTTCGATTATTTCTTATTGAGTAATTATTCTTCCTAATATCCCCAAAAAGTTCCCGATTTTATCACAGTTATATAGAGCTCTTAAACTCATCATCACATAGGAACTAAAACTCCACCGGGAAAGGTTCTCCACGACTGCCATGTCCTGATCGACCACGACCATAGCCACCACTAGATATAATATTCTTTTGGCGCAGGACTTATGGCTTAATGAACCTCTACGACCGCCGGAGTATCCTCCTCCACTCTCGAACCGATTACTCTCTAGAACTCCAGTTCGAGGAATTCATCATACAGGAAGTTTCACTTCTCTCCCTATCTTATTTTTATACTCTAATATCTATCTTTGTACATTGAGGGCAATGTTCATCTTAAGTGTGGGGGGTATTTATTTCATTATCAGAAAAATCCCTAAATGACTGCCTTGTTCTCTTAAAAAGCTCTCATATCATATTTAGGATAAATTTTGATTGATTTATAATTTTGATTGATATATCTTAAATTAAAACATAGGCATGTATGCATTGATTGTTTAAACTTTAAGACATTAGAGAATCAAGCATGATAAGTTGATTTTTAAGAATTTAAAATTATAGGTTGTTTCCCCAAGTCCAGGTATTACTTTGAATTGGAATTCACGAGTCTAAACATCAAAAAGCCATAATTTTTGTGAGATTTTTGAGCCTTTTGAGCATCTGTTAATCCTTTCATGCTCACTTTTATTATTGCTTTGAATGCTTCAGTATTGAACTGTTATTGTAGAACTTGCTTGATTATGCAAGTCGAGATCACACCATTTGATTTGATATGTCAAAATGATTAAGGCAGTTAGGATTAACCCACTCATGCCATCAAAAGCCTACCTCCACGATTAACCCTTAGTAAACCCCTTTGAACCTAACAAGCCATTTTTTGTATCAACCTCAATATTAACCCTTAACCCATTATTGTTGAAATCCCCTAAATTTGATCCCTATTTTTGTCGAGATTTGAGTTGAAGAAATTGTTTAGCTATGTCTTGTTCTTAATAGCTAGTCTATGTTATGTAACTTGTTTTTTAAAAAAAAAAACTATGTATGCATATCTGTAATTTCATATTCTGAGAGAAGCTCTGTTGTATGCAAGTGAAGATTAACTCTTTTTCTAGTTATGTAATTTTTCAATTCAATCGCGATTCTAGCCCTTTCTTTCAGCTTATGAGCACACCCCCCTAACCAAGCCTCACTACAACCCTCTAAAGACCTTTTGATTGATGTATCATCTTAAATTATAGTGGTGGAGATTTTATATTCATGCAAGCCTATGGTAATGAATTTTCATTATTGACTATTGAGTGCTTCATTTATTGTCCTTAAACACCTCGAGTGATTTGAGTGAACCTTTAGTGAGGATGTGAAACTCTGTGATATTCTTCTGAATCAAATGTAATTACTTAGACAAAGGGAAGCATCTAAATTTGCATGACTAAATACTCAACTTGGAATGTTTGAAACTTTTATGTTCTTTTAGTTGAATTCTCATGTATGATTACCTATGGATTAGTTTGAGATGTTATCAATAGAAATTAAAAGTTGAGGAGAATTTATTTTGATTATGAGTTGAGAATTTTGCTTGAAGACAAGCAAATGCTTAAGTGTAGGGGTATTTGATAAACCGTAAATTATACATATTTTTACCCCATGTTTAATGCATTTTATGGATGATTTCTCATTAGAATTGGTGAATCCGATGCTCCTAATGCTTTAATTTCATGTTTTATACTTAGGAGAGCATAGGAGAGCGAAAGGAATGAGAAACGGGCCAAAAATAGAGAAAATGGGCCAAGGTATGAAATCAACATGGCCTGGACCTCCTCACACGGGCAGACCACACGGCCGTGTCAATTTGGCAGGCTCGAACACGGCCTGAAGTAATCGCACAGGGGCGTGTCACACGAGTGTGTCCCTGCCGAACCCAAGTTGAGTCAAATTCGAAAAATGCCACTTTTGAGGGCTCATAGGCATTCCAAATCCTATAAATACACTTTAGAAGAGGAGAAAAGGGGGACGAAGAATAGGGGGTAAGGAATTACTCCAAGGAAGCCGATTGATCCATCTCAGAAGCTGGATTCATCATCAAGACTGAAGATCTCTCCTCAATTTCCCTTCCGGAGTTTTGAGTTTTCTTTATGTTTTGTATTTTTTATTCTTCTGAGATGTTTTCTTATTTAGTTATGAACTAAAATCCCTAAATACCTAAGGGGAATGAAACTTAAGACGAATCTTGTTATTATTTTTTGAATCGTATGATAAATATTTAACTTGTTCTTAATTATGTGTTCTTAATTCTTGTTTTGATATCCCAGGATACTAATTCAAGACATGCTCTTATTCAGAGGACGAATAGACCCTGTCTAAGAGTACTTTTGTCATAATTAAGCGGAGTTGATTGCGCGCCTAGAAATAGGGTGACAAGATTTTGTTGGATTAGGGTGAAACCTAATAAGGGGATCCATAGATCGAGTTAATGCAACCCTAAAATGTTAATTAGAGAAAAGTCTCGGTTATTCAATCTAGGGATTAGACGTTAGTAGTCTTGAATAGGGATAATAACATAACTTAGGGATCTCTATGGAACAAGTTGAATGAATACATCGTCCGATTCGGAGCCAGAATAACAAGTAAAGTCTAGGTGGATTTGTCCTTAGGTATTGCCTTAAGTCAATCGATTTTTCCCAAAAGCAATTCCCCATTCTTTTCTCTGTGAGTTCTTAGTTTAGATAATTAGTTAATTAAAACAAAACCTCTTTATTATTAGGCTAGATAATAAAAGGACAGTCATTACTAGTACTTTTAGTTCCTTTGGGTTCGACAATCCGGTCTTGCTAAAACTATACTACTTTTCAATAGGTACACTTGCCTACATAACGATAATAGTTAGTTCAAGAACGAGTAATTATAAATATTTAAAACCTATCACGAAATCACGCGATCACACGCCTGTGTGGCCATTTTGACCTGGTCGTACTGAAGGCTCGTGTGGTTTGCACGGCCTAAGCACAATGGGACACACCCGTGCCCCGAGCCTGTGTGAATTAAATTCAAAATTAGAACCTACAGGGGTTTTCACATGGCCAAGCACACGCCCGTGTTTACAGCCCGTGTCCCTCACATGGCCATAACTTGCCCATATTGCAGCCTGTGTATAAAAACCTTGACATTCTATTTCTAACGTCAACAACAAATTAGAGGTACACGCCCGTGGCCAAAAGCCGAGTTCTCCACACGAATGAGACACACGGTCATGTCTCTGCCTATGTGTTTACTACCATGCATACTGGCTTGCAAATTTAAGGTGCAGGGGACACACGGTCGAACAACACGCCTATGGGGCTGACCATTTGCCACACACGACCTAGGCACACGCCCGTGTGTCTAGCCATATGGAGAAAAATAGGTTACCTACCAAGCCTTTTTGCCACCCTTACTTACACCTACCTACAAAGCAATACATACCACCAATTCACACGGCAACACAAAGCCAATTCAACCACAACAAGATATCTAATACAACCACATTACACTTTAACAATCTAACAAGAACTTGATTAGTCATGCGATTTACTCATCTGTGAAATCATCATCATTTTCACTTATCAATAACCAATATTAGCCACCATCCATGGCATTATACAAAATGACTAAAGAGTTATGACAAGCCATTCGTTTGGCCCAAAACAATGTGACCATTACAAAAAGACTAGTTCCTATACATGCCATAATCAAAATGATAAAACTAGCTATACTAATTGCTTCAAGGATAGTGTGACTGGCTTCTTCGACGTAAGGCGATGATCCACGAGCTACTTTGGCGGCACTATAAAAGAATAGAAAGGAAAAGAGATAAGCATAAAGCTTAGTAAGTCGTATGAAAATAATGAGTAACTATAAGCTACCATAAGGGATCATACTCCTAACATATCTCGATTTGCACATGAAAGTAAGAATTCATGAACACTACTTGCTCATATTTGTTTCTCACCAATCATACAACATTGGTTTGAATTCACATTTCATAGTTCGTATAAAATACACAAGTAATCATATCCATAACTTACTCACTTTCCCCCTTTACTAAACATACAACGTAAATGAAGCTCGTATGTCGTAATTCTCATTTAGGT
The DNA here is from genome assembly GCF_007990345.1 of Gossypium hirsutum. Classification (NCBI taxonomy): domain Eukaryota; kingdom Viridiplantae; phylum Streptophyta; class Magnoliopsida; order Malvales; family Malvaceae; genus Gossypium; species Gossypium hirsutum. The sequence continues at coordinate 76,283,367 of NC_053427.1, forward strand.
ACCTATACCACCATATGGTCATAAGTTCTCTCATTTTGATATAAACCATAAATCTCTCATTGAACTATTTGGAATACTATAGGATATTCAATAGCCCCAAACATGGGATAAGATGCCGACGCCATGTCCCAGATATTGTCTTACACTAGCTAGCACATCAAAGTCGATGCCATGTCCTAGACAGCTCTTACACTGACTTTCATATATCGAGGCCGATGCCATGTCCCAGACAGGTCTTACACTGACTCTCATCTATCGGTGCCGATGCCCTGTCCCAGACAAGTCTTAGACTGACGCACAACAAGTTGATGCCATGTCCCAAACAGGTCTTACACTAGCTTGTATATCTCGAGGCTGATGCATATGCCAGACATGTCTTACACTAGCTCTTGTCTCAAAATCGATGCATGTCCTAGACATGTCTTACACTAGCACACATATCACCCAATGTCATGGCATAAATATCCAATTCTATTCCTAATGTTCAACCGGGAGTCTTTATTGCATTAATTTCTCAACATGCATACCCATATTCACCAACAAAAAAATTTATACAATATCAATTCAATCACACATGATAACAATACAGTTGCATTATTAACATACAACTTACCTCGGATTTCAAAATATGGGCGACTAGTCAGTTTTAATCTACTTGCTTGGCTTTCCCCTGGTCTAGGTTCAGATTTTGTATTTCTTGATCTAAAATAATAAAAATTCATCCATTTAATCACTAGATAAATTTATACAATAAAAAATTCACATTTTTGGCAAAATAACCATTTTTCCCCTAGACTTTCACAAAATAACCATTTTAACCCTAGGCCCAGAAATTAATTTTTTATCGAATTTCCTCATATCTTAAGCCTAGCTGAACCCTTTTTACTCTTATAGCAACCCAAAATTTCCATTATTTCAAAAACTGTCTTCTATTTAATAATCTTTACAAAATGGTCCTCTTAGGGTTTCCATGAGAAGTTCTTTCACAAAAGTTGTTTATTTAAAAACTAAGGTTCATTTTATTCCATAAAAACTCAACAAACATCATAAATCTTTTCATGGAAAATCCTTAGACTATTAACCATTTTGCAAAATAGTCCCCTCAATAGATAGCTCATGCTGCAAGGGTTCCAAAAGTACCAAAATCATCAAAAATAACCATCTAAATCACTTACTTGAGAGAGGAATAAATGGTTGAAAGTTTCATGCTCCCATGGCTATTTCTTGGAGGAAAAATCGGTGGAAGAAAAAAGAGTAAAAAGATGACAACATTTTTCCCTTTATTTTATTTCTAGACAATATTAAGTCATCAACTCACCTAACCATTTGATCAATTGATTTATCTTGTCCCTATGGCTGGCCTTGCCACTTTAAAGGGTCTATTTGCTCTTTAAAGACCTCCAATTATGGTTCTCTAGTCATTTGGTATATCTATAAGGTAAAATAAAACTTTTACCCTTTATGCGATTTAGTCTTTTTTTCGTAATTAAGCTCGCAATGCTAAAATTTCTCGACTTTGGATTTGTTGTCCCGAAACCACTGTTCTGACTAAGCCCAAAAGCAGGCTGTTACAAATAAAATCTCTTCAAGTCATTATACATCCTGGTACTACCCGGATGGATCGACATATAGCTACTATGTGTCTCGTGAAGAATGTTACCAATAAGCTCATCAACTCTAGGTACACAGACCCTATCTTAAAACATCAAACAACCATTGGAGCCAATTCGAAGATCTGATTTAATACCCGACTCACATTGAGCTCTCTTGGTTTAAAAATCACTGTCACCTTTCTGAGCCTCACAGATCTCTTGGAGAAACGTCAGTCTAGCTCTCAACTCCGCTAGTATCGAACCATCATCGGACACAGTCAACTGAGTATTCATAGCTTTTAAGGCAAATAAGGATTTCCTACTTAAGACATCACCGACCACGTTCGCCTTGCCTGGGTGATAGTCAATCACTAGCTCATAATCTTTTATCAACTCTAGCCATCTTTGTTGCCTTAGGTTCAAATTCTTTTGAGTTATCATGTACTTTAGACTTTTGTGATCGGTGAATACCCGACACTTCTCACCATACAAGTGATGTCTCCAAATCTTTAACGCAAATACAATGGCGGCTAGCTCTAGATCATATGTCAGATAATTTTTCTTGTGTGGTTTCAATTGCCTCGAAGCATAGGCTATCACTTTGCCTTCTTGTATAAGCACACAACCTAATCCATTTACGAACGCATCACTTTAAACAACAAATTCTTTTCCAAGCACGGGTCGCACTAACACTGGAGCCTCAATCAATAACGATTTTAATTTCTCAAAACTCTGTTGGCACTTTTCTGACCATTCAAACTTGATGTCTTTTTGTAACAATTTTGTCATTGGAGAGGCAATCATGGAAAATCCTTTAACAAACCTTCGTAATAACCGGCTAAGCCCAAAAAGCTTCAAACCTTGGACATGTTTCTCGACAGTTTCCAATCAACAATAGCTCAAATCTTACACGGATAAACTCGAATCCCTTCACCTGATACAATAAGCCCTCAAAATCTGACTTCTCTAATCCAAAACTCACTTTTGCTAAACTTTGCACACAACTGCTTATCTCTCAAAGTTTGCAAAACGGTTCTTAAGTGATTAGCATGTTTAGACTCATCACTAGAATAAATCAAGATATCATCAATAAACACCACAACAAATTTATCCAAATAAGGTCGAAAAATTCGGTTCATTAAATCCATGAAAATTGCAAGAGCATTCGTTTAAACCAAAAAGCATCACTAAAAATTCATAGTGACCATACCTCGTCCGAAATGTAGTTTTCAGCACATCCGAGTCTTTAACTCTCAACTGATAGTAACCAGACCTCAAGTCTATCTTGGAGAATATTGTAGCTCCGTTTAATTGGTCAAATAAATCATCTATCCTTGGCAACGAGTATTTAATTTTTATCGTCACCTAATTGAGTTGTCGGTAGTTGATATGTGATTTCGTGTGATAAGTTTTATAAATTTATAATGAGTCACTCTTGAAACTAACTATTATCACGATGAAGGCAAGTGTACCTACCGAACAGTAGTGTAGTTTTAGCAAGACCGGATTGTTGAACCCAAATGAACTAAAAGTACTAGTAATGTCTGTCTTTTTATTATCTAGCCTAAGAATAATAGGGTTTGTTTTAACTAATTAATTAACTAAACTAAGAAATCACAGAAAATAGAATTGAGGAATTACTTTTGGAAAACTCGATTGATTGAGACAATACCTAAGGAAAAATCCACCTAGGCTTCACTTGTTATTTGACTCTGAATCGGACAATTTATTCATTGGACTTGATCCATAGAAATCCCTAAGTTATATTATTATCTCTCTCGAGACTAACAACGTCTAACCCTAGGTTGAATAATTGAAATCTCTTTCTAATTAACTCTCTAGGGTTGCATTAACTCGATCTATGGATCCCCTTATTAGGTTTCTCCTTAATCCAGTAAAATCTTGTCACACTATCTTTAGGCGCGCAATCAAATCCGCTTAATTATGACAGTTGTACTCTTAGACATGGTCTATTCCTCCTCTGAATAAGAGCTTAACTTGATTCAATATCCTGGAATATCAAAACAAGAATTAAGAACACATAATTAAGAACAAGTCAAATATTTATCATACAATTCAAAAAATAATAACAAGATTCGTCTTAGGTTTCATTCCCCTTAGATATTTAGCGGATTTAGTTCATAACTAAAAAGGAAAACATCTCAGAAGAATAATGAATACAAAACATAAAGAAAACCCAAAACTCTTGAAGGGAAATTGAGGGGAGATCTTCAGTCTTGACGATGAATCCGGCTTCTGAGATGGATCAATCGGCTTTTCTTGAGCAGTTCCCTGCCTCCTCCTCTGTGCCTCCCCTTTTCCTCCTCTTTTAGGGTGTATTTATAGGCTTTGGAATGCCTAAGAAACCTCAAAATTATCCTTTTTCCGAATTGGACTCAACTTGGGCGGTAGGGACACACCCGTGTGACACGCCCGTGTGAGATTACTTCAGGCCGTGCTCGAGCCTGTTAGAATGACACGGGCAGGTTTTCTACCCATGTGAGTTGTGCTTTAATTCTGCCAAATTGACATGGCCATGTGGTCTACCTGTGTGAGGAAGTCTAGGCCGTGTTCATTTCGTACGTTGGCCCATTTTCTCCGTTTTTGGCCCGTTTCTCATTTCTTTCACTCTCCTATGCTCGTCTAAGTCTAAAACATGAAATTAAGGCATTAGGACATCGAATTCACCAATTATAAGAAAAAATCATCCATAAAATGTGTTAAGCATAGGGTAAAAATATGTATAAATTACGGTTTATCAAATACCCCCACACTTAAGCATTGTTTGTCCTCAAGCAAAATCCTCAACTCATAATAAAAATAAGTTCTTCTCAACTTATAATTTCTATCGATAATATCTCAAAATAATCCATAGGTAATCATACATTTAAAATTCAACTGAAAGAACATCAAAGTTTCAAACATTCTAAGTTGAGTATTTTATCACGGAAACATATGTGTCTCCCCTCGTCTAAGTAATTACCTTTGATTCAAAATGTAACAGATTTTCACATCCTCACTAAAGATTCATTCAAATCACTCGAGGTGTTTAAGGACAATAAATGAAGCACTCAATAGTCAATAATGAAAAGTCATTACCATAAGCTTGCATGAAAATCAAATATCCACCACTATAAATTGAGATGAAACATCAATCGAAAGGTCTTTAGAGGGTTGTAACGTGGCTTTGGTTAGAGGATGTGGTCACAAACAGAAAGAAAGAGTTAGAATCGAGATTGAATTGAAAAATTGCCTAACTAGAAAAATGACTAGTCATCAATTACATACAACTGAGCTTTTTCTCAAAATATGGATTTTAACTTCTTTAGCTCAGAAGATCACTACTACTAATATGTATACATGTATTATATATATATTTTTAAGAACTAGTCAAATTACAAAATAGAATAAAACATAGCTAAGCAATTATTCTAACTCAAATCTCGAAAAAAATAAGGATCAAATTAATTTAGGGGATTACAATAATAATAAGTTATGGGTTAATATCGAGGGTAAATCAATGAATGGGTTTTTAGGCTCAAGTGGGTTCACTAAGGGTTAATTGTGAAGGTAGGCTTTTATGGAGTAAATGGGTTAAACTTAAGTGCCTTTATCATTTTGACAAATCAAATCAAATGGTGTGGTCTTGACATGCATAATCAAGCAAGTTCTAGAATAACAATTCAATACTGATGCACTCATAATGAAAGTGAGCATGAAAGAAATAATAGATGCTCTAAAGGCTCAAGATCTCACAAAAATTATGGCTTTTTGACGTTTTAAACTTGTGAATTCCAATCCAAGATAATGCCTAAACTTGGGGAAACAACTTAAAATTCTAAATTCTTAAAAATAAACTTATCATGGTTAATTCTCTAATATCTTAAAGTTTAAACAATCAATGCATGAATGCCTATGTTTTAATTTTAGATATATAAATAAAAATCATAAATCAATCAATATTTATCCTAAACATGATATGAGAGCTTTTCAAGAGAACAACGCAATCATTCAGGGATTTTTCTGATAGTGAAATGAATACCCCCCACACTTAAGATGTACATTGCCCTCAATGTACAAAGATATATATATAGAAAAGAATATAAAAATAAGATAGGGAGAGAAGTGAAACTTCCTGAATGATGAATGAATTTCCTTGAACTGGAGTTTTGGAGAATAATTGGCGTAAGGGTGGAGGAGGATACTCCAGCGGTGGTAGAGGTTCATTAGTCCATAAGTCCTGCACCAAAAGAATATTATATCTGAAGTTGGTTATAGTCGTGGTCAAACAGGGCATGGCAGTCATGGAGAACCTTCCCTAGTGGAGTTTCGAGTCCCTCAGTAATAGTGAGCTTTGGAGCTCTTTATAACTGTGATAGAATCAGGAACTCTTTTAGGAAATATATAAGGAAGGGTAAGTACTCAATATGAATTAGTCGAAATTAAAAATTGTAAAATAATAATTATAAGTCCTAATAATAATAAGGTGAAAGAAAAATAGAAAGTAGTCTTAAAATAAAATAAAAGTAAAAACATAAAATAATAAATAAAAGTTTTTAAACATCTTCATCGCTAAATGGTTCGCGAGGTGGGGGTGGCGATGAGATGTGGAAGTGTAGTGTAGCATCAATGTGATCGAAGCACTGAAAACCTTGCTGCTCGAATCGAATTAAGCGCTCAGAGATGTCAGCGTATGAAGCCGCCGCATGAACTAGACAAGAGGGTGGTGGTGGCTGAGATAGTGGGTCCTCGTGACGTGGAGGGACATCGTCAGTAATATCCTCGGGGGCCTCCTCCTCGGTAGATTGGGCGAGACGATATTAGGGAGGGTAGGTTCCTCGGTGCTTTTCGATCATCCTCATGCTTAGCATGCTTGAGATGCCTCGTAAAGACATCTAGCTAATAAGGGTCAAGGATGATTCTTGGGCCGCGGTGTTGAGGAGCCCGAAGTGTCGAGCCAACCGAGTAACATAGAGGCCAATGGAGATGACCCTCTTCCTATGCCGCTCCGTCTGGTGCTGAATGGCGAGGGCAATGAAATAAGCAAGGTCTATGACGTGCCCATGCGACATACACCATAGAAAGTAGGCGTCGTAAGTGTTGACAACGCAAGTGCTCTCTCATGTTCCTGTTATCGTGTGGGCCAAAATGGCGTGTAGGTACCTCAAGGATGAGGGGAGATCCGATGCCTTGGAACGGCTAGGATTGTAGGTGGTTGCACCTGGTACTAGTGCATCCTAGCACCATGAAGGAGAATGATGATGTGGCGGTTGAGAGCATGTAAGTTATTCTCCTCCTTGAACTCCTCCGTATATAAGCCCAGTGCACTACTGAATTCTGGGACGCTTAGCTAGTAGACTAATTCGCCTAGGCAAAATTGGACCGTGTCGGGATCATCATAGTTCGTCATCACGGTCTGGAGATGAAATGTTGAGCATAATTCTATCGTGAGCTCGAGATACGTTGGCTCGATGATCCCAAAGAAAAGCTCCCAAGGGTCGGTGGTTAGGGGGCCCGAATCGCATCAGCCAACTGAACTTGTTCTACTATAGCCTAATCGATGCAGTAGCCCGTAATTAAAGGTCGAGCCTGGAGTATTTGGAAAAGTTTTTCTTGGGGCCTGATGGGAAATTGCAAGAAAGGGTGGCGAATTTCTGCGATAAGGCCCGAGGAAGATGACACCCCCTTCCTTTTCTTTGAAGCAGGGATGGCGGCCTTTTACTACGTGAAGACGACATTGTATACCTGCAATATAAAAAATAATAGTAGGTAAACGAATTTGAAAAGGAAAAAGCCATGGATTGTACCTAACAATTTCAGTCAAAACTACTAATTCTGACCAAACTCAACCAAAATAATCAATTTGATAGCATAACTTCGTGAAATTAGTATGGTAATAGCATGAGAATGAGCATAGTAATGGCATGGGTATGACAATAGAATGAGGCTTTCCTAACAACTCGATTCAACATGAAATGTATGATAAATAAACTAAGAATGCAAATTAAATGATAGAATAATGAAAATAGTATGAGAAAAATGAAGATTATTTTGATAATAAGCATTAGAAATAAGTAAAATAGAAGTGAAAAGAGTAAACAAATGCTAATGGAGAGAGATTGGACGTCAAAGAATGGAGTTGGGAGCAGTGCACGGGTGTGGTAGGGAGGCCGTGTGGACTTGCAGTGGCTAGGTTAAGGTTTTTAAGTGTAGAAGACAATGAATAGTGCAGGGTATTTATAGATTTTGGGACACACGGCCGGGGAACATGCCCGTGTTCCCCAATTTTTTCCCGTGTGATTCGCGAATTTTAAATTTGAGCGTGTCTAACAATTGGCCCATGCCCATGTTCCTTGGGCGTGTGGGTGGACAGGGCCGTGTCTGTCTTCGTTTGCTTCTTCCATGTTCGTGTATGAAGGTCCACACCCGTGTTGTTTTGGCAGGTTCACCCACGGTTTGAAGGCACAAGCGTTTTGCACGCCCGTGTTAATTTGATAGGTTCAGCCACGGTTTGAAGGCACAGGCATGTCGCACGGCCGTGGCAATTTATCGTAGCCCGTGTTGGGGAAATCTTTTCCCTGTTTTCAGACGGCCTAAGGCATGCCCGTGTGCTTGGCCGTGTCTATGTGGGAAACCTATATTCAAAAGTTCTGTTAGTAAGTTAGGTGTTTAAACACTAAAATTTAAAAAAGTTAATACAGTTAGTGCTCGGGTTACCTCCCGAGAAGCGCTTATTTATAGTCTAAGCTCGACTTAGCTTTCCATTGAATGGTCATGGTGGTTCAAGGAGTTTATACTCCTCATTCCTGCTGTGAATCTCATCAAAATAAGGTTTTAGGCGGGTATTGTTTACCTTAAAAGTGTTGAACTTAGAATGACTTACCTTGACTGTACCAAATGGAAAAATGCTAAGTACCGTAAGAGGAATTTCTTCATTCAGTTTGGTAGTGACAATGTGAGGATCTGCGGCATCTAATAAAACTTTATCTCCAACCTTAAGTTGATTTGGAAAGGTATTGAGCTCATCCTGGTGTAGTTTTGGTTTATCGTGTGTTCTCGATTTATGTATCCGCCATTCATCTACCTTATCGATTTGTAGCCTTCGTTCTTCATAAATAGATCCTCTACTATTGCTTGAAAATGGCTCATGTACTTCCTTCAAAATCATTTCTTGCAAAGTAGGTTGTACCATATTGTTAGGTTTAGTAGAATGGTTTAGACAATCACCTTTAATTTTTGATGTGTTGTCGGAATTGCGAGCTTGAAGGGTGATCGTTTCGTCTCCCACACGAAGTGTGAGCTCACTTGTGCCAACATCAATAATCATTTTAGCAGTTGCTAAAAAGGGCCTTCCTAAAATCAAAGGAAAGTTGCTATCCTCTTGTATGTCTAGAACAACGAAGTCAATGGGAAATATAAATTTATCGATCTTAACTAGCGCATCTTCCATAATACCCCTAGGAAATCTTATAGTTTTATCTGCTAATTGAATGCTCATCCTAGTCTGTTTGGATTTCCCAAGACCTAATTGTTTAAACATTTTGTAAGGCATGACGTTAATACTAGCCCCTAAATCAGCTAGTGCATTAGTAACATCTAAACTACCAATTAAGCAAGGAATTGTAAAACTCCCTGGATCTTTCAATTTGTAGGGTAGTTTATTCTGTAGAATAGCTGAGCAAACCGCGTTTAGCTCCACATGCGACCTCTCGTCCAACTTCCGCTTATTTGCTAAAAGCTCCTTTAAAAATTTCATTGCGTTTGGCATCTGCGATAGAGCTTTAATAAACGGCAAGTTAATATGCAATTTTTTTAAGAGTTTAAGGAATTCACCAAATTGTTCATCTGAGCGGTATTTTCTTGTTGCATTAGGATATGGCACATGAGGCTTGTATTCTGTACTTACCTGTTTCTGCTTATTGTGGTCGACCTCACCTTTACCTTTGCTTATCTCAGTTTCTTGCCTTGGTTCTGGTACAAGTGTGACTAACCCTTCTTCATCTTGACTAGTAATCGCGTTGAGTTGCTCCCTTATGTTAGATTCTGTGTTGCTTGGCAAGCTGCCATGTGGTCATTCAGTAATCATCCGGCAAGCTGTCCAATTTGAGTTTCAAGCCCTTGGATCAATACTTGTTGATTCTTAAGTGCTGTCTCGGTATTCTAAAAATGAGTTTCTGACATCAATATAAACTTGGAGATCATCTCTTCAAGGTTAGGCTTCTTTTCCTGTTGATGGGTGGTTGTTGGTAGCCAAGAGTTGGTCTTTGATTTCCTTGGCCTCCCCATGAGAAATTTGGGTGGTTCCTCCAACCTGCATTATAAGTGTTACTATATGGATTGTTTTGAGATTAAGGATTATTACCCATGTAATTTAACTACTCGTTATCCATGTTGTGGCCGTAACGTTGGTATTCAGAGTTGCTTGATCCACCTCCACTTGCTTCGTACTGCATTACTAGGTGAACTTGTGAAGAACTAAGAAAACCATCAATTTTCTTATTCAAGGGTTCTACCTGATCAGAGAGCATGGTGGCCGAATCGATGTTATAAACGCTGGCTGTTTTCGTTGGCTTTGTCCTCATGACTTGCCATTGATAGTTATTCAGTGACATCTGATCTATAAACTCATAAGCATCTTCAGGTGTTTTATTATTGATGGTTCCGCCAGCAGCTGCGTCAACCATTTGTCGAGTCAAAGGATTCAAGCCATTATGAAAGGTTTGAACCTGTAGCCAGAGTGGTAACCCATGGTGAGGGCATCTTCGCAAAAGGTCTTTGTATCTCTCCCATGCATCGTAGAGTGTTTCTAAATCCATCTGTACAAAATAAAAGATATCATTACGTAATTTAGCTATTTTAGCCGACGGAAAATATTTAAGTAAAAACTTTTCGGTCATTTGTTCCCAAGTAGTAATTGACCCTCGTGGTAACGAGTTCAACCACTATTTAGCTTTGATCCTTAATGAAAAGGGAAACAACTGAAGACGTATGGCATCATCAGAAACGCCATTGATTTTAAATGTGTCACATAGTTCCAAAAAGTTTGCCAAGTGAGCGTTGGGATCTTCGTCCTGCAAACCATCAAACTGAACAAATTGCTGTATCATTTGAATTGTGTTAGGTTTCAGTTCAAAGTATTTGCAGCTGCAGGAAGTCTAACTATGCTCGATTCAGTTCCTTTTAAAGAAGGTTTAGCATAATCATACATAGTGCGCGGAGCAGGATTCTGATTAACAGCAATCGCAGAAGGTAGCGGATTTTCTCTGTTTTCAGCCATCTCCTCGGTTGTGGTTTGAATATCGTCCTCTTGCTCGTTCTCTGTGTATCTTAAGCTTCACCTTATTTCTCTTTGGTTTCTGCGAACTATGCGATCGATCTCACTATCAAAAAGCAATAGTCCTGACGGGTTTCTTCTAGTCATAAACTATAAAAACCTACCAAGAGAAAGAAAAATTAAATTAATAAATAATAATAAAAATAAAATAGAATTAACTTGCAAGAAAAATAAATGGCTAAAATAATAAAAATTGGGTGTTCCTAATATCTTAGTTCCCCGGCAACGGCGCCAAAAACTTGATACATGATTTCATGAGATAAGTTTTATAAATTTATAATGAGTCGCTCTTGAAACTAACTATTATCACGATGAAGACAAGTGTACCTATCGAACAGTAGTATAGTTTTAGCAAGACTGGATTGTCGAACCCAAAGGAACTAAAAGTACTAGTAATGACTGTCTTTTTATTATCTAGCCTAAGAATAATGAGTTTATTTTTAACTAATTAATAAACTAAACTAAGAAATCATAGAAAATAGAATTGAGGAATTACTTTTGGAAAACTCGATTGATTGAGACAATACTAAGGAAAAATCCACCTAGACTTCACTTGTTATTTGACTCTGAATCAGACTATTTATTCATTTAACTGATTCGTAGAAATCCATAAGTTATATTATTATCTCTCTCGAGAATAACAACGTCTAACCCTAGGTTGAATAATTGAAATCTCTTTCTAATTAACTCCCTCTGGTTGCATTAACTTGATCTATGGATCCCCTTATTAGGTTTCACCCTAATCCGGTAAAATCTTGTCACCCTATCTCTAGGCGCGCAATCAACTCCGCTTAATTATGACAATTGTACTCTTAGACAAGATCTATTCCTCCGCTGAATAAGAGCTTAACTTGATTCAATATCCTAGAATATCAAAACAATAATTAAGAACACATAATTAAGAACAAGTCAAATATTTATCATACAATTCAGAAAATAATAACAAGATTCGTCTTAGGTTTCATTCCCCTTAGATATTTAGGGGATTTAGCTCATAACTAAAAAGGAAAACATCTTAGAAGAATAATGAATACAAAACATAAAGAAAACTCAAAACTCTTGAAGGGAAATTGAGGGGAGATCTTCAGTCTTCATGATGAATCTAGCTTCTGAGATTGATCAATCGGCTTTCCTTGAGCAGTTCCCTACCTCCTCCTCTATGCCTTCCCTTTTCCTCCTCCTTTAGGGTGTATTTATAGGCTTTGGAATGCCTAAGAACCCTCAAAATTAGCCAATTAGACTCAACTTGGGCTTGGCAGGGACACGCCCGTGTGTGATTACTTTAGGCCGTGCTCGAGCCTGTTAGAATGGCACGGGCGTGTGTTCTACCAGTGTGAGTCGTGCTTCAATTCTGCCAAATTGACACGGCCGTTTGTTCTACTCATGTGAGGAAGTCCAAGCCATGTTGATTTCGTATGTTGGCCCATTTTCTCCTTTTTTGGCCCATTTCTCGTTCTTTTCGCTCTCCTATGCTCGCCTAAGAATAAAACATGAAATTAAGATATTAGGAGCATCGAATTCACCAATTCTAAGGAAAAATTGTCCATAAAATGTGTTAAGCATGGGGTAAAAATATGTATAAATTACGGTTTATCAGTAGTCAATGCATAGTCTTATCGAACCATCTTTCTTCTTCATAAATAAAATCGGTCCACCCAATGGTGAAAAACTAGCTCTCGTGAAACCTTTATCCGTCAATTCTTGCAATTAGGTTTTCAACTCTTTTAACTCAGTTGGAGTCATCCTATACGGAGTAATAGAAACGGGTCTCGTACCCAGTGCTAGATCAATACCAAATTCTACTTCTCTAATTAGAGGCAATCCAGAAAATTCTTCCGGAAACACGTTCGGATACTCACAAACTACAGGTACTGACTCAATCTTTAACTTCGACTATTTTGTATTCAACACAAAAGCAAAATAAGCTTTGTAACCCTTCCTTACACACTTCTGAGCGGCCATAGAAGAAGTCACTATAGGTGAGCTATTCGACTCATCTGATTCAACCCAGAGAATATCACCATTTTCACATTTCAGTTCAATAAATTTCTCCCACAATTTACTACTATATCATGAGCAGTTAACCAATCCATACCAAGAATTACGTCAAACTCATCAAACGGAAAAAGCATAAGGTTAGCCAGAAAACAGTGACCCCTAATCATCAAAGGACAATTCTTACATACTTTATCAACTAACACGCATTTGCCTAACGATTTTGTCACTTTTATCACAAATTCTATAGATTTAACAAGCATGCTAATACTAAACACCAATTTCATACAAATATAGGAATGGGTAGATCTCAGATCAATCAAAGCAATAATAGTATCATCATAGATAGAAAATGTACCCGTAATCACATCTGGGGATGAAGCCTCTTCGCGAGCGCGAATAGTGTACGTCCTTGCAAGAGCTCTACCCTTTGGTCTCACAACAAACTCTTTAAGGGCATTCTTACTGCTCACTCCACTACCCAGTTTTTTTTTGCGGTCTACCTTGACTAGCAGTGTTACCCGATCTTGCACTTTGGTATCTCTCATTTTCTACCATCTTGGGGCAGTCTCTAATAAAGTGTTCTGGGGAACCACACTTGAAACAGGTCCTATCGCTCACTCGACACTCACCGGAGTAACGTCTACCACATTGAGGCCATTTGGTCTACTTGGTCAAGCATTACCAATACTAGCAATCGAGGTGGTTAGGCCTTAGTACCCGAATATTGTTTACCTCTATTTCTATTTCAAAACTCAACAAAAGCATTGGAACGACGATGTAAGTCCTTTGACTTCTTCGATGTGGACTGAAATGACTTGCCCATAGATCTTTTATTTGAATCGCTAGCCTCATACTCGGCCTTTTTCTTCTTTTTGGCCAGTTAACGAACTTCTTCAGCTTAAGCATACCAACAAACATCTGAATATCTTCGTTTAATCCGTCCTCAAACCTCTTACACATAATAACTTCAGTTGACACACATTTCCGAGCGTATTTGTTGAGTCTCACAAACTCACGCTCGTATTCAATTACGATCATTCTACCTTGCTTCAACTCAAGGAACTCTTTTCTTTTTTGATCCATAAATCTTTGACTAATATACTTTTTCCGAAACTCCTCTTGGAAAAATTCTCATGTTGCCTTTTCCCTCGGTACAACCAAGACAAGTGTCTTCCACCAGTGGTAAGTTGAATCTCGAAGCGGTGATGCAACACATTTCATGCATTCTTCCGGTGTGCATGACAATTCATCAAAAACTCGGATGGTGTTTTCGAGCCAAAACTCTACTCGTTCCGGATTATCATCGATGTTAGCTCAGAATTCCTCGGCTCTTTGCTTTCAAATTTTATCCATAGGGGTCTATTCAGTCTCATAAATTCCATACATTGGGTTGCTACAGGAATAGGCTGAGGAATAGGCAGGGGTGGAAGGGATTGAGCATTCGGGTTCGTCCGAACGAACTTCATGTACCAAGCATCCATTATGTGAAGAAAGGATTCTCGAGCCCCTTCTCCTCCTCCTTGACTAACTGTGGGAGGTCTACTCTCTTGCGACACTGTCCCTTCAGCTGGAGCAGGAGCATTCCTTTCTACGTCGTCGACTTTAGCTCGATTGGGATCCATTCTATATAAAAACACAATTTAAAAGGTCAGGAGTTGTCACATTATCACAACGTATTTATGGCATGTATAGCTAGACTCGTATACATGCTACGTTAGTTTGAGAATCGATTAAACTCTAGCTTTGATACCACTAAATGTAACACCCTTACCTATACTCAATACTGGAACAGGGTACGAGGCATTACTGTACTTGATCGCAATCAAACACACAAAATCGGACCATAAAATTTTGTTCCAATTAAGGTCATTCAAACATATACTTAACATCCCTTATACGGGCCTACAAGGCCCAAAACATGCATCGGAAAAGATTTGAGACTAAATCGGGAACTTCCAAAACTTTTATAACACTTAAAAAATTTTCATGTTACACGGGCGTGTGGTCACACGCCCGTGTGGGTAGGTCGTGTGGTCACACACGCCCGTGTGGCTTGGGACACACCTGCGTCCTCAGCCTGTATAACTCTCTAACTATGATGTCATCAGCCAAATAAGAACACACGGCCAGGGCACACACCTGTGTCCTTACGCCGTATGGTGAATTAAATTCCAAAATCAGGTGTAGACTTCACACAGCCCGGACACACGCCCGTGTTCTGAGGTCGTGTCTCTCACATGGCTGACACACACGGTCGTGTCTCTACTCGTGTGTTTACTACTAGGCATTCTGTTTTGCATTAATTAGGGTGTAGAGGACACACAGCGGGAGCACATGTCCATGAGGTAGACCGTGTGCCATACATAGCCCAGACACATGCTTGTGTGTCTACCTATGAGGACAACTTTAAGGCTATTTCCTAAGCCAAATGCCACCCTTATTTGTTCAAACACATATATACAAATAAGCAATATTTCTTAGACTTGCATGCATGCATATCCATACCATCTTATACATACACATATCATTCATCAACATTCAATCATCAATAACCATAGCCCATATCATAATGGGATTGGCACATACATACATAGATGAATAAGTTTACAACCCAATAATCGTTATGAGCCATATCTCATGGCCATACAAAAAATGAATCAACTATCATTATAAGCCAACACATTTGGCTAGACCAATATGACATATAACAAAAAGGCTAAGTCCCTATACATTCCATACTCAAAGTGTTGAGATTTAACTATACTCGTGAGACACTTGACAGTTCGTCATACTCCACAGCAAAATGGCGTTGCAGAACGAATGAACACAATGATCATGGAAAAGGTTTGATGTATGTTGTTGAATGTCAACTTACCAAAGTCGTTTTGGATTGAAACAGCCTCTACTGCATGTTTTTTGATCAACCGATTTCCATTCGTTGCCATTGAGAAAAAGACTCCATGAGAGGTATGGTCTGGTAATCCTGTTGACTATTATAATTTAAAGATATTTGGGTGTCCTGCATATGCTCATGTTGATAATGGAAAATTAGAACTGAGATCTATTAAATGTGTTTTTCTTGGTTATAAAGTTGGTGTAAAAGGGTATAAGTTATGGTGTCCTGAAATTAGAAAAGTTGTGATTAGCAAGGATGTTGTTTTAGATGAAACTGCTATGTTACCTAACTTATCTCTTAAAGACTATTCCAATAAAAAAAATCAAAAGCAGGTGGAGCATCAAATTAATCCATAACCTACAATGGAATAACTCCTCAAGCCAATACAAAAATTTAGAATAGAGTTGCTTCTTCACCACAATACTCTATTTCCAAAAATAGAACTAGAAAAGAAATTAAACCTCCAAAAAAGTATGCCAAGGCTGGTCTAGTTGTTTATTCTTTAAATGGGGCTGAAGATATAGATGTAAACCAAGAGCCATCTAATTATTTTGAGGCGGTTAGCTGTGAAGATTCAGAAAAGTGGATATTTGTTATGCTAGAGGAGATGGAATCACTCCACAAAAATAGAATATGAGATCTTGTGAAACTTCTTAAAGGTAAAAAAGTTGTTCATTGTAAATGGGTGTTTAAAAAGACTAAATGGACTTCAGGAGTTAAAGAACCCAGATATAAAGTGAGGCTTGTTGCAAAGGGTTACAGTCAAATTCTAGGAGTGGACTTCACAGATGTGTTCTCCCTAGTTGTAAAGCATAGTTCGATTCGAGCTTTACTTGGTATTGTGGCCATGCATGATTTAGAGCTTGAACAGTTAGATGTAAAAATTGTATTTTTGTATGGAGAACTTGAGGAGGATATTTACATGCAACAACTAGAGGGTTTTATAGTCTCAAAAAAAGAGGACTATGTTTGCTTGCTGAAAATGTCCCTTTATGGTTTGAAACAGTCACCAAGACAGTGGTACAAGAGGTTTGATTCCTTTATGACTTCTCATGATTTCAAAAGAAGTATCTTTGACAGTTGTGTTTACTTTAAGAAAAACAGTGATGGTTTTTTTTGTGTATCTACTCCTTTATGTTGATGACATGTTGATAGCAGTAAAAGATAAAAGGGAGATAAGAAAGGTCAAAGCCCAACTAATTGAAGAATTTGAGATGAAAGATTTGGGACCAGCAAAGAAAATACTTGGTATGGAGATTCACAGAGATAGAAAAGCAAGTAAATTGTACCTAAGTCAGAAGGGGTATATTGAGAAAGTTCTTTGCAGGTTCAATATGTAGAGTGCTAAGCCTATTAGTACTCCTTTAGCAGCCCATTTCAGACTTTTATTTGCTTTGTCTCCATAATCAGATGATGAGATTAAGTACATGTTACATGTTCCATACTTTAGTGTAGTGGGATCTCTCATGTATGCTATGGTTTGTTCACGTCTAGATTTATCATATACAGTCAGTGCAATTAGTAGATACATGGTGAATCCCAGTAAAGAACATTGGAAAGCAGTTCAGTGGATTTTAAGATACTTACGAGGTACTACTGATGTTTGCTTACAGTTTGGAAGAACTAGAAATGGATTCATTGGGTGTGTTGGTGTTGATTTTGCTGGAGACCTTGATAGAAGAAGATCTCTCACAGGTTATGTCTTTGCAACCGGAGGTTGTGCAATCAGTTGGAAAGCCACTTTGCAAACTACAGTCGCTTTGTCTACCACTGAAGCTGATTACATGGAGACTATTAAGACTTGTAAAGAAGCTATTTGGTTGAAGGGACTCTTTAGTGAACTCAATGAAGACTTTCAAATCAATATAGTATTTTGTGATAGTCAGAGTGCCATCTTCCTTACAAAAGATCAAATATTTTATGAGAGAACAAAACACATTGATGTTCGATATCATTTTGTTCGTGATATTATTGCTCGTGATGATATTGTTGTGAGCAAAATTAGTACTCATGAAAATCCTGTAGATATGATGACTAAGTCACTTCCTATAACCAAGTTTGAGCATTGCCTAGACATGGTTGGTGTTCATTGTTGAAGTTAAACCCTTAAGGGGTTATATGGAAGAGGTAGAGAACTTGTTCGTTGAGAGTTCGTGATGAAGAACTTGTTCATTGAGAATTCGTGTCAAGGTGGAGATTGTTAGAATTAAGTGACCCGAATCTTTATTTAAATAAAATATAGTGGTAAAAAAAAATAAAAGTAAAATCCATATAGAACTACACTTCTTTTATTTTATTTTTGAATAAGGTTTCTTAAACCTTATTAAACTTCATCTATTTGATATTGATTAGAATAAAGTGTTTCAATCTTACTACACTCCTATTAGAATATGGTTTTACAAGCCTATAAATAGACATAGTCTATTCCTCTTGTCATTATTTGAATTCGACATAGTAAATTTTCTTCTTCTCCGCCCGTGGTTTTTTTCCCAAAAAAGTTTTCACGTAAAAATCTGTGTTCTTTATTTTTATTTCTCTTTTCTTTGCAATATATTATCATTATCGACATTCTATTTTTTACACCCTCCTACAAAAAATCCTCCTAAAAGCAAAGACTGTAAAAAAAAAAAAACCAAAACCCTAAAACTAAAGAGAAACGTGCTAAAAAACAGCAGACATGTTAAACAGCATAGTGAGTATGATAAATGGAATACAACCGAATGTATTTTTTTTTTCTATTTGATATTTGAATGTTGATGAAGTAGTTCGGGGAGGATGAAACATTTCTCATTATTGGTTGGGTGGGACAAAATTATTGCAATTTTTTAGACAAATTAATTTAGTCTTTGCTAGTTGGATTGTAACTTATAGATGAAGAAACTGTTGTAATGAGCATTCCCCTGCCCCCAAATTCAATCCACTACACTATGTTTTTACTTTATGTGTACGTTAAAGAAACCTTTCATTTTCCACGTGACGAAATCAGAACATGGTTTTTCTTTTTCTGCCTTCAAGCATAAAACACTAATCGAGTTGTTTAAACTTTAATTAATTAAATTGATAGAACGTCCAAATAATTTACCAAAATTTTAAGGGAGAAAATGATACAACTAATAAAACAAATGATAAAACTCGCGTTGAATCTAAATAATTTAATTAAGAAGAGAAAATGATAGAATTAATAAAGATGGTATAATTTGAGCTTAATCCACATAGATTATATCAGATGGCTAAAATTAGGGAGAGAAAATGACAGAATTAATAAAATTAATACAACTAGGCCTTAATCCAAAAATTTTAATCTTTTTTTTTTCGGGAAATGGTAGAATTTAGACGCACTCATATACTAATAATATAATAGGTTAATATGTAAATTCGCCATTATAAAATTGAAATTTATCATTATATTTTATTTTTTATTGATATTTTTCATTGTTCTTGAAGATAAAGATAATTTTATCACTATATTTCAACTTTATATTAAATTTTGTTGCTTCGTTTTTATTTGATTGAATTTTTCCATTAATGTTAAATTTTGCTATTCAATTTTAATTTAAAATAATTTGAAGATAAAATTTAATATTTTTTTATGTTTTCATATTTAACGATAATGAGCTAACTAATAGAATATTAAAATCTAATAAAATAGTTATTTTTTTAAAAATAAACTTAATTGTTTTATTTTATAATACATGTATTTCTATTTTTAAAGTTTTTATTTCATTAAATAGAAATTCTAAATTTATTTTATTAATTTTTAATATTTTTAATTTAAATTATTATTAAATATTAAAATAAAATATTAGAAAGAAATTTTCTTATTAAATTATGTTTTCATATCACAAAAAATAATATTAAACAGTAAAATTTTAATAAAATTTAATGTTTAGTAATTAATTTCGATCACATAAGAGTTGAATATCAAATTGGCTTATATTTTTAAAATACAATGATAAATATTAAAGAGAACAACGTATAATAACAAATTTCAATATTGATGATTAATTTATAATTTAATCAGAAGTGATAGAACATCATCCTAATCCAACGTTTCTTTTCCTTGGCCTAATCTACTTGTAGCTTTTATAGAAGAAAACCGAGAGATAAAATCAATGGTTTAATTATCTAAAATGAAGTATCCCACTTCGTGTATAAACAAAACCATAGGGTTTGCTATGTTTGGAAGGTTGAATACGCTAATTAATTAGTTAATCTTAATTGAGTTAATTAATGATTAATTATTGTGATGAAAAAAATATATCCAACTTAAGAGAAAAATATTCAAGCCTTTTCCAGATTTGAGTAGTATTTTCGAGAAAGATGAATATTACAACTCAAATGAAAACAAGAGAAATTAGTAAAAACTTTGGAAGGATTTACGGGACGAATGCATGAACTATTCCGATAAATGATTGTCCGTTAATAGGAGTAGGTCAAAGTAAAAACACATAAATTTATTTTAAATTTCTGGTTGTAGAAGAGTTTAGAGTCCTTAGGTATTCGTAAAATATAGTGGGAAAAATTTTAAGATTGTAGATCCAGTTATTAAGAGATTATTACATAAAGTATTTAAGTATCTTTAATTTTAGTGAGAGTTTGTAATTTTAAATTTTTTTTATTGTAGACAAATTTTCAATTATTTTAGTTTATAAAAATTTTAATGTTATTTTTTACATAAATAAAGTTTATTTGGTTTATTTACACTCTAAGTTTGGTAAATTTTGGTCTCACTAAAGTTTAAGGAAGATCAGTTGGAAATAAAAGTGTTTAGATCACATTGCATGTATTTTCCATGCTACACATACATAATTGATTTATGTCATTAGGTTGTGTTAATATATGTGATCGTGGATGAATTTAGTTACAATATATGTAATGAGAGTCAACTTAATTCTATGTTAACCTAATTTACAGACGAGATTGTTGATTGGGATAATATATACGAAGGTACACGAACTTCGCAACTTATATCTACTTAGTACTAAACTTTTTTTTGGACTAAATTGTTATCTAAAATTAAAAATCGTTAGCCAACTTGATACTTTTTAAGTATTTAACTAAAGCCGTTATTTTGTTGTCTCAACCAATCAGGTTATGCCACATGTATTATAAAATGATTCATTTTGTACCATATGTATTAAAAGAAAAAATAATTTAATTTTCAATTTTTCTTTAATTTTTATTAATTAAAAAAAACTTTTAGTTAATTAATTTTACAAATATCTTTTAAATAAAATAAAATTATTTTTTTTCCATCTCATCTTCTTCATCATTTCTCTCCATAATTTCTCTTTTCTCGTTTCATCACCATAATCGTTCATCATCTCCATCGCGATCACCAAATTTCGTTCAAGTCCCTTGCTCCGAGAGACCCCCGTCTTTCAAGTTCTCTAATTTGATTTCTTTGGAAAATCTCTAAAAACCCCCAAAATTCATCATTGAGCCTTAACCTCCCTTGCCTTCGATCGTTTTCCCCGTCTGTTAAATGGCCTTCGTTTTTCTACTATGTATTTCCTCTCTCTAACCTCTTCCTTCTCACCATATAGATCGCCAAACAGCCACCAAGAGACCCTCCAACAGCCAAGCCTTGGTCATTTGTTACGTTTAAGACTTTTTTTTCTATGGCTGTTGATTTTCTTGTCTTATTCTATTTGGTTTATGGGGGTTTTTTACATGGATAATACAAAATTAAAATTTAAATACCTAAATGGTATGCCAATACAATTATGTACCAAAATTGTATGTTTTCAATAGTCTCAAGGGGTAGAGGGCATAGTGTAGACGGCATTAGTTATTTTCTGATTTAATCATGGAACCATCATTACCAAATGATATGTATTTAAAATATATATATATTTTTAAGGGTGGAGAGAGTGAGAGAGGTGGTACCTGTATTTTGTGCCTATACACTAGCGAAACAGGGTAAAAATATGAGTTAAATGGGTGGAGGGTGACTGAGAGGCAGCACCAATGAGGGTACCTGTTAGGCATCACTAGTGAGGGTTTAAAGCTGTGTTTTCTTGAACAGTTTTGAAGATAAGAAGAGAAGAGTAAAAAAAAAATTGGTTGTAGAAGAAAAGAAAACAAAAAGGAATTCGTAAAGTTAGTATATATAAATTTTATTTTTTTCAGCATATTTTTTTGAAATAAAATATTGTGAAATTTAATTATTTTTACTAATTTAGTATTGAAGATAGATAATCAATTTTTCGTATGCATTTATTTTGATGGAGTAATTTTGACAACAATAGTTGGATATATATTTGAATGTCGCCAACAAATAGTAATGAGATTTAATAGAAATGTCTTGGTTTTTTATATGAAAGAAATGATTAGTGCAAAAATTGTTAAACATTGTGGGAGGAGGATCTCGAAACTATTCTACAAATTTTCAGTTTCAACAAATCACATCAAATTCACCAAGATGGAGCTTGTTGATGATGAAGGGAGACAATGGTCGCACTTTATTGCCGAAATTGGAGTCGCCAAACTTATTCGATTCAGTTGTTTGTTGAGTTAGCTGATGCGGAGTTAGATAAAGATTTCACTCCATTAGGTGAAGAACATTGAGTTTAAGTGTAACATCCCTAACCCGTATCCGTCACCGGACTAGGGTTAAGAGGTATTACCGGACGTATCGGAACATTTTATGATCACTTCACATACACATCCACACATCATAGCATCATAGTCAAACATCATCATAAAGTCCCTTTCTTAGGTCAACGAGGCCTTAAACATGCTTTAGGAAGGGTCGAGACTAAACCAATCACATACAAAATTTTTCCAAAACTTTACAAATTTTTTAAAGTTACAGAGGTTACACGCCCATGTGAACAGACCATGTGCCTCACACAACATTAGACACGCCCATGTGTCTAGGCCGTGGCCAAAAAGGCATACATACTGACTTATCCACACGGTCGGAGACATGCCCGTGTGCTTTGGCAGTGGTCGAAACTGACTTGGGTCACACGGTTAACCACATGCCCGTGTGCCTAGGCCATGCTTGAGACTGACTCTAAATTGTAGGACTACCCCAGGGGACCCATGGCCGTGTAACATGACCGTGTGTCGCACACGGCTGAGACACACGCCCGTGTCTCTGCCAGTGTGGACAATAATAGGCTATTTGCAAAGCCAATTTGCCACCCTTAATAGTCATCCCTACAAGTCCAAAATCAAAGCACAATTGCACCATAATTTCAACCAATTTCAATCATAAAACATACATCATTCATGTCATATAATCACCAACCAATTTCATCCTTATTATCCAAACCAAAACATACCCAAAATCACATATCATACTCATTTCAAATCCCTACCATTTCCATAACTAATTCACATAATTAACTTACCAATTTGGTCATTTCTCACTAGGCCATTTATGCACATCAAAACATACCATTTCTTAACATAACTTATATACCAAAAACCAAGCCAAATAGCAACTTTAATCTAGCCATATCACATGGCATGATATACACTTCACAAATCATATTCCAATACTTCTAGCATATACATGTCATACTTCAATATTCACATTTTCAAAAGGTACCAAAATAGAGTTCGATAGTGTGGTGATGATCCTCGATTATCCTTGAGCTTTTGGTAGCTTCGATAATCTATAAAACAATTGAAAAACACGCAAAGTAAGCTTTGAAAAGCTTAGTAAGCCATATACAAATAAACTTGTCACATAACACAATTCTAAACCAATTCATTCATGTAGCTCATGGCAAAATACAATCACATATCCATATGTCTCATATAGCTCATTTGATCATAATTCACTTACATATAGCACATCTCATTCTCATAGTAATAATTCATACATATATTATATGTCCACAAATGTACATATACTTACCTTTCATTCTCAAAAATGATATACATTTCAAACGTACCTGAATTGGATACACATTCACATAGTCATTTATTTCTCAGAGTGCCAGTTGAACCGTATGGAATCAAATAGGATACGTAGATAGCTCGGAAAGCTTGTACAATGCCAATGTCCCATACGTGGTCTTACATGTAATCAAATATCGTTGCCACTGTCCTAGACAGGGTCTTACATGAAATCAAATACAATGCCAATATCCCGGACATGGTCTTAGACGTAAATCTCAAATCGGTGCCAACGTCCCAGACGTGGTCTTACACGAAATCACATATCGAAATCCTATGTCATGACATATGTATCCTAAATATTCCTATGGTTCGTACGGAACTTTTTAGACGTCGTTACATTATCGGAACTTTCTCAAATTTCTCATATTCAACTCAAATAGTCATTCATCACTATTCAATAGCATATAAGCAATAATAATTCAATTCAAAACACATTTATTTGTATATCAACTTACGTTGTACGGGAATGAACGGAAACGAACGACTATTCAACTGCTTTCGACTTTCCTCGATCTAATTCCATTTTCTTTGGTTCTTAATCTATACACATTCAAATTTAACTCATTTATTCACCAAATCATTCAATTCAATCCAAAAACATATAATTAAGGTATTTTACAAAATATCCCTCATATTTTCACATTTTGACATTTTAGTCCCTAATTCATAAAATCACAAAATACACACAATTTCATATTACACATGCTAGGCCAAATTTTCCTCTAGCCCATATGAGCCCATATATTTTATTTATTTCACATTTTAGTCCCTCAAAATCTTATTTTCACAATTTAACCCAAATTACTCAAATTCATCAAAAATTCAAATACAAAACACATTAATCTAACACATGTCTTTCATTTTTCATCAATTAACATCACAAAGCTCATAATTTGATCAATGGTTCAACTTAAAATCTTCATCAATTTCTTAAATTGAGACATGGGCTTGATAAAACACTTGACAATGATTACAAAAACATAGAAATTATCAAAAACCAAACAAAACACATACCTTAATTAAGCCAAAACGATAGCCAAACCCTAGCAAACTTTTCTTTCCTTTTTCTTTTGTTTTTCGGCAAAGATGATGAATAACGGATAAATTTTATGCCTTTGTTTTATTTAATCTATATTATTAACTAGTTTAACATTTTACCCTTGCATTATAACATTAATAATCCATTATCTAATGTCGATATAAATCATTTAATGCATGCCATGGTCATATAACCATATAAGGACCTCTTAATAATAAAGACACATCAATTCGGCCATTAATTAAATAGAAGGACAATTTTGCATTTTTTACGATTTAGTCCTTTTTTGCAAATTAAGCACACAAATGATTGAATTTTCATACGAAATTTTCACACATGCTAATCCACATACTGTAAACACAAAAGATAATAATAAAATATTTTTCTGACTCAGATTTGTGGTCCCAAAACCATTATTCTGACTAAGGTCTAAACCGGGCTGTTACATTAAGATCATTGTACGGTGGTTCAGAGAACGTACGCTGATAGGCAATTGATTGTACATGGTATTGACATCGATTTTAATGCTCCACCTGCGTCTGAGAACCTTAACCCGAGTCCCCGTTTATAAATATATCCAGTGTTGATTGGGACTGATGCAGATGGTGATAATTGATATGATAATAATGGTTTTTCTAATCATGAGGTTGAAGATTATAGTGATCCCGATCTAGACAAGGTCTCAGATGATATCGATGATAAAGGTGCAAATGACGATGAAAATGTTAATGCATCTTTAGTCGAGAACCCAAGTTGAGGCATTATGATATGCAATGATCCTAGGGATCATAAATCCCGATCGATGAATATATCAGAGTTCCTGGAGAACCTCATATACTACCTGTTCACCGATTGGCTGTAGATCCCAAATGTGAAGAGTTGTTCGTGGGCCAAAAATTAGCAACCAAGGAAGACGGCGTATTTTCCATTAAACAGTATAGCATGAATGTGTCAGTAGACTATAAAATCATCATGTCTAAACCGATATTGTATATTAGGGAGTGTTGGAGGTCGAAAGAAGGCTACAATTGGCGGGTACGAGCTGCATTTATCCAGAGGTCGTAAATGTGGGAAATTTAAAAAAATTTTAGGCCTCACACATGCACTTAAACACGTATGACCCAAGGTCACTGCAAACTTGACACCAAAACTATCTGCAACTACATCATGCCAATAGTGAAGGACATGCCCACCATTTTTGTTTCGGTATTGATTGTCGAAATGCAAGAACAATTCCAATATCGAGTGTCATACCGTCAAGCATGGATAGCTAAACAGATGACCATGAAATAGTTGTATGAAGATTGAGATGCGTCATACAATGAGCTACAGAGGTGGATAACTGCTATGCGGGAGTACGTATAAAAGACTGTTATTAAGTTACACACAGGACATTATTACGACTCAAGCGACCAAATACATCTGGAAAGAAGAATTTCCCACTGAATGTTCTGGATAGTCGATCCATGTGTGCAGACATTTCCCCATTACAAACTACTTGTGCAAGTTGATGGGACCTGAATATACGAAAAGTATACGCAAATCCTACTTATTACGGTTGCGCAAGACGAGAATCGAAACTTGCTCTTGATAGCATTTGCCATTTTGCAGTCGGAGAACATGGAATCGTGGGAATTCCTCCTGGCGAACTTGTGGATGTATATTGTTAGGAATGACAATATTTGTATCATATCTAATAGAGTGAAGAGAATAATTGTCGCGATTAGGCATTTTAGTGTTTCGTGGAGATTCATCTATTGTATCTGGCACATTGCAGCTAACTTCCACCGAGACTAAAAGAATGAAAACTGGCAGAAAGAAGTTTTGAAAATGGATAAAATTTAGTGTCAACATGTGTTTTAAATGTTCTTAACACTTCAACAAATTAATTCGAGACTGTAACTTGTCTTTTCTTAATACATACAGTGTACGAGGTAGAGCTACACATTTTCAAGCAAAGGATGACCAGACTTGAGAGTGACACGCAAGGTGAAACAAATACTCCTTTCTGAGAGTGGTTGGGTACCATGAAGCCGTAGGAATGGGCTTAAGTTTCAATGACAGGGCTCGGTATGGTCATATGACAACTAACCTGGCAGAGGTGGTTAACTCCGTGTTGAGGCAAACTCGACATCTTCCAATTTCATCTATTTTCTCAACTATGTTCTATAGGTTAGTAACCTTGATGCCAAGAATGAGGCTAAAACAAGTCAACCAGATGGAGGCAAGACATGTGCTTGTCGAAGATGTTAGAAAGGAAATGGATACGAACTATCGAAGATTGAGGTCGATGAATGTAGAAAAATATTCTCGATAGTTAGAAACTTTTCAAGTTATGGAGTCCATCAGTTGTTTACTCAGTATTCCACCTAGGTCCTACGGAGTTGATCTTCTAAATAGAAGGTGTGATTGCAAGAAGTTCCAGCCACTTCATTACCCTTTTGTGCATGTCGTTACAGCTTGTGCGCATGCCTTGATGAGGTGTACACTCTCAAGTGCACATTGCATATTTGGGGAAACGATTTCCTTATCCTACGTGATCTATTTACATGGGAAGTGCCTCTGCTGACTTTCAAACTTGTCCCAAAAAATGGGTTATGTAGGAAGCCGAAAGGTTGCCCACAAGTCACCAGGATCTATAATAAAATGGATATAAGGGAGAAAACTAATGGCAAACTTTGTGGCGTGTGCAGAGTAGCTGGTCATAACCGGACTAAATGCCCGCATTGATCCTACCATATTGGACAATCGTCGCGATCAGGTGTAATATGAATTAATATACTCCATGTTTGAGCTTGTAATAAAAATTTTATGATTATGATGGAATTTCATATTTATATTTTGGCATGTAATCTTTGTGGTGGATACAAGCTTGAAAATTAAGTCAAATAAAATTAAGTCAAACATTTACTATAATTAAATTAATACAAACTTGAAAATTAAGTCAAACATTTGATATAATTAAATTAATACAATGCAATAAATATAATGTTACAACCTCTAAAATTGATGGTTCGATGGTGTCGTCCAAGGGGTAAACCGTTGTGGTGCCCAGCATTGACGTTGAGGGTGCTCGCTGTAGTCATTGTTACCCTTACCTAGAACATCATTCACAGTATCTATCGGCAAGCCTTAAGGTGTGCTAAACATACTCGAGAAATTGTATATCCCAAAGCTTTGCTTGGAAGGGGTTGAGTATTGGAGTGGTAATTGGCTTGAAGGTATCAAACATCATATATGATCTCAAAAATAGATGATTTGCATAGCCT
Organism: Gossypium hirsutum; assembly: GCF_007990345.1. Classification (NCBI taxonomy): domain Eukaryota; kingdom Viridiplantae; phylum Streptophyta; class Magnoliopsida; order Malvales; family Malvaceae; genus Gossypium; species Gossypium hirsutum. The sequence continues at coordinate 76,311,412 of NC_053427.1, forward strand.
AGTAAACCTGTAAAATAATCATCGACCCCCAAGTCTGGATGATAAGAACTACCCCTAGACTATGAATAAGAAGACCGCTTGGGTTCAGGCTCTAGTTCAAGTGCAGGAGGTGTGGCAAACAGTACGAGAAGTGCCCTACTCATTGCATGTGTGGAGGGAATAACATCATTCGCCCACCAAATCAAAAAGGTTTCCTACATGCCATGTACCAGAGTGGGTACTCCCCTGAGGGCCACAAATCATATACATAATCCATTCAAGGTCTTTGCCCATCCAACCATTACACAATATAATATATTCTTCATGCTCTAATGCCTAATTCTTGTCATGTTTCCCCCTTTTGTTAATTAAGTGTACACCGCCCAAACTCCATGGAACATTTGGAATATGTTGGACGCACCCGAACTGTCACAATACTCGATTCCCATTATACCAATTGACTGACGAGAAATTTAGCAATGGTGCGTTAATACACCACAAGTGTGAGTGGATGTAAGTAGACTAGGGAATAATAGTCGCAATGTCCAGAAAGAAATATGGCAACCAAATGAACTGCACAATTAATAACATCGTTATAGTAGCATAAGTCAAATAACATAAATAAAGTAATTAGAAGTAATTAATATTAGTAAAAATTATCCCCTCCCCGGCGTATGTCTCAATCATTTGACGATAAATCGGAAGCGAATATAAGCTCTTGATACCCAGAGAAGAACTCCATATATGAAGAAAGTGAACTTGTTAGAACAATTTTTCATTAAAAAAACAAAATTCTTGTTGTAATGGTTAAATTTGATCACATATTCATGAATGGGAAGACATATGTTTGGTGAGTAACTAATGCCAAGAATAGCATCCTATAAAGCGTCCAGAACTGCAGCAATACCAAGCACCCGCCTATGTCAATGGCACGATGCTTTGCTCTCTGACAAAGCTCACGATATAATGTAACTAGTACTGTTGAGCCCCAACTGTACGAATGAACAACGTATAAATCAAATAATAAGGGCAAATACATAAAGTGAGCCTTGTTGTTATTTGCATCTGGCATAAGTACACCCCATTATCATATTCTTTATATATGCTTAAGCGGCATACATCACCTCCCGTTCAGTGGCAGTACTCTACAAATACTCAAAATTCACCTTCAACCATGAAAATCTCAAAATCATTAATTTATTGTCGTCATAATCAGGCGAGCGTCCTAGTAAGTCATAGCAAAAGGTCTTCGGATTAGACAATCCCTAAACAAGTATCTCCTTCAAAACCCTAACACACTAATCTTTTCCCTAAATTATTATTTCCTTTTTCTTTAACAAGCAAATCCCTCATCTTTATCTTCTCTCCCTAAACTACTATCTTTTTCTTCTTTTTTTACAATCTCCTTTTCTTCTTCTTTTTTTCTCTCTTTTCTTTTCTTTTTTTAGCGTCTTCTTCTTTTTCTTCTCTCTTTTCTTTGCTCCTTTATTTTTTTTTTACAATCAGAAAACTCTTCTTACACCATGACTGAGGGGACCATGGTTATTATAAGGTCCCTTTAGCTTTCCCCTTTCCCCAAGAAACACTATAAATCTGTGGAGGAGGAGACAAATTTTTCAGAAGAAACAATTGTGTCGCCTAACAAGAAGGCACCACCTGCTCGGTGCCACTTGCCAAGTTGCCACCACCCAATCCCCTTAGCGTCCCCAAATACCCGTATTTAACTTGTATGCCAATATTAGTGTCGCCAATCCCAAACCCTCCACAGTTAAAAAATTATTATTATTATTATTATTATTATTATTTTGTAATACTAATGATTGACAGTAGAAAAAATTGGTGGTGTCACCTCTCTCACTCCCTCTACCCACCGACACTGTTGCAAACATACCATTTTGGTAAATAATGGTATTAGCATACCATTTAGGTATTTTAATTTTAATTTTGTATTATGCGTGTAAAAATGTCTGGTTTATTGCATTGTTGGAGTTTTTGTAATTGTGAGAATTTTGGTAACAGTGGGATTTTAGGTTCTTTTGGGGTTGGGGGCCAAATGTATGGTGTTTTTCTTTGCAAATTTGATTTTATAGTGAAAGTTCAACGCCATTCATTTATGTTGGATAATTGAAATTGGCACTACTATAGTTAGAAAAATGAATGTTATTTTGGCTTAGTTTTTGTCTGTTAAACTTCATCTTCTTCATTCTCACGCTATTATTGAAAGAAACACATTTTTCATTTAAGCTTTTTCTTCACGTTGTTCATGAAAAAAACCCTATTTCAATTTTTTTCACTAAAAAGCATGATTATTTTGTAGAACCTAGATTAATTTTAAGTTCAAAAATTCCTATAAACTTAGATTAATTCCATTTGAATAATTTTGCAGATTCTCAAAATATTTTAATTAAAATTAAACTGTTAATTTTACACCCAAATTATTAAAATATTAAATATTATATAAAAATTGGACACGTGCCACAAATTTATTGATGGGATGGATAAAAACAAATGGTGTAAGTGATGTACCTAAAAATAGTACTAAGTTGAGTAACAGTTTTTAAGTTTAGGTATTATTTAGGTTAAATAAAATTTAGGTACCAAGTAGGTATAAGTTACCAATTTTAGGTACCTTTGTATATATTAACCCTTTTGGATATAATGACGTGTAATTATAAGTTAATTAGTATATAAATATGGTCAAAGTGGGAGATCGTTAAATAATATGGACATCACATATATAATAAGAATAGTTACATGTGTTATAAAATAAATAAACAAAGAGTAAAGAACAAAGAAAATATAGGAAACAATAGATAATGTATTTTATTGATCAATGGGGATATTTACAAAGTTTCTCCAAAGTTTCTATTTATAAGCATAAGAAGTATAAATAAAGTAGAGATCTACTTATAATAACTATTAGTATTTAAAGTACATCAAAACTTATCTTGATCTTGATGGACATCTACTAAATAAGATATTCATAACACTCCCCTTGGATATCCATTGGTAGATAATGTGTCTGGTTAAAACCTTACTAAGATAAAAACCCTGTGAGAAAAAAATCATTGCGAAGGAAAAAGGGTACACATATCTATAATACGCATGATATGCTACACGTGTTTACTCTCCGTCACGAAAACATCACATACTTTCTCATTTTATACGTATTCAATCTTGAATACTAGTTTTTCAAATGATTATTTGCATGTATTTGCTAAGAATTTATATCATCATTTTTTTGAAAGTCACGAGTGAGGGAAATTTTGGGGGAAATATATTTTTATCTCTTTAGGAGTTTCAACAATAATCATAGTAAACTTTAATCATGATTCTTCTATAAAAACACAAATAGGTATTTTGGATCATTTTATAATCCTCCTTCAACTACTATTTACCACATATGTTCAAATTATTTCAATTCATATAAATGAACAATTTATCGAGAATTTCAGTATGCTTCTAGCATCCTAAATTCTTCAACGATTTTAATATAAACTTTACTATATAGTGGTTCGTAAAAGGTTGTAACAACCATTAGACGCAAGTTAAATCTTTTATGAATTTTCAAAATAATATATATAAAGGTTATTGCATTTACCACAAAAGAATATATATGTTTATAATCAATGCCTGGACATAGCGAAAAACTTCATATTTTTATTCTGCTTTTGGAAAACTACTTCATTTGCACCTTCATTAGCTTTATACCTTTAGGTATTTGGACCACTAGTCCAAAAACTCCACAAATTTAATTGTACTTCAGTTACATCTTTCTATTTTAATCAATTTATTCTATATCTATATTTCTCAATTGATTTATTCAAGATCCTCCTTTTATTTCATTATTTCAATAATAATATTACATGCAAAATCATTGCCGTCCACTTTTATTATTTAGTTCCACATTCTTTTGAATCGACATAACTTATTGAGATCTTTTATTTTCATTATTTTAAAATTAAGTTTTAGGTGCTTGAATCTCTTCTGGAGTTTAACTTATTAGTTTTGTCTTGAGTCTCTTCTGAACCACCCGCCTCCACTATATGATCATCTAAAATAATTTTCATCTTTAGAACCGATCAATCTATTATTTATTCTAACTAATTATCCTACTAAGACTTTGATTCCAATTAAAATATAACTTGGTAATTCTCATTAAGTTTGTAAATACATCTGATAGTTAACTTGTAATGAGTTATCCTTGTTGAATCTCTGGTTCAAATTACTCTCCCCCTAACTCATTACAAGTTATTATTTCTCTCCCCCTAATGCCGAGAAAACTACCAAATCAAAATTGTAATCACAAATCATGTCTTAATTGAATCTTCAATACATTCAAAGCATTTAATAATACAAAGAGACTTATAATTAATATATATTCTCAACTTTCTTTGAGGATTCACTCATCTTTGTGTGTTATGGTGGAGCAATTGGAACATATACGCATATACAAAAATTCAAAGATGAGAAATATTTAATTCTTGATCAAAAACCAATTGTGATGGAGAGTATTTATAACTTATTGGCTTGATGCGTACAACACATAAATCAACACAACCTCATGCTGAAATAGGATGTTTAGTTCTCATAAGTAAAGGTTTAGATATTAATCAGAGGCGTTCAATCAATAATTTCTTTAAACCATTATGCGCATTAACAATAAAATTTTTACAAAAGTTCTTCAAACTCAATCAATAAAAGACTGAGATATAAACTCATTAGTATTAGTAAGATGAATCGCCTTAATTGCATGATCTGAAATTAATTATTTAAACAAGCAATCTTGCAAACGATAGGTTGCAAGTTGATAACACATATGTAATTATTTTGTAGATGCATCTACCAAAATCATATAATATCAAAAACATCCACATGATGGATGAATAAGCCCATATTCATTTCAAAAATGCAAGACATTAAATCTCAACTTTAGCTAGTGAATTTCTAACAATCAATTTTCATTGATAACAAGCAATAAATGAGAATTCTTTAAATTAAAGAATTTTCTGGTTCTTTAATGAATGTCCATATGAATTCTATATTAATTTTCATATCATATATGATCTAGGATGGTCTAACTGGTCACGCCAAGTAGTAAATGCATTTGTATCAGTAAACTTCTGGTTTTCTTTAACATTGTAACAAATTGATAATTTTACTATCATTCCTTTTACTTTGTATCCATATATAAGTGCTATTATGACATTTACTACTGGAAATGTCTAAATCAATGTGAAGTTTATAATGCCGCTAAGTCAATAAATATAATTTCCTAATATTTATATGCAATATTCACTTCAGGGAATATGTCAAAATCTTCAAATGCAAGGCATTTAGTTTAGTGGTATGATTCTTGTTTCGGATGCGAGAAGTCCAAGTTCGATTTAAAATACTTTTAAAACCCTTTTAATAAGAGTTTTGCATAATCAGTTAACTATCAAAAATAGCTGCCTAGGTCATGTATAGAAACAAGCTTATATTAAATATAACAATAAAAGTCACATCTTAAACATAAAAATATGACATAATGAAAAACTAGAAAAAAAATTTCATAACCATCATCATAAACATACATGAAATTTAATTCAAAATCCAACCATTCATGCTCATAGAACTTTTCATTTTACAATTGCTCATGTCATTTCTCTAAATAATTATCAAATGGAATAATATAAAACGTATGAACTACTACCTTTAACAATTCTTTGAACTAAATCAAATCTGAATAACCATTAATTTCATTGGTTTATTAACATAAATTTGCATACTAGATATGTTTTAATCAAATATATTATTTAATTATAAAACCTACTATAACGATATAAATAAATCAGTTAATATTCATTTTCATGAACAAATGAGATGCTTAAAACAATATGTAACTCATGTAATCAAAACTTAAAAAGAAGATCATCTCAAATATTTAATGTAACACCCTACATCCGTGTCCCACGCCAGGTTGGAATATGAGGCATTACCTAACTTAAACTTATGCATATAAACGTTTTCATAATACCAAAACACGGTCAAATTAAAACTTTTTCAATTGTATCTATAAACTCCTTAATACGAGCCTACTAAGCCCAAAACATTCATTGGAACCCATTCAGAAACAATCCGAGTCCTTTAAGGAACTCTGAAAATAACTATTAACAAAGGGGCACACGCCCGTGTAGGAGGGGCAACACGCTCGTGTGATATTTCAACATGGTCGTGCTATTGGCCCATGTGGCTCACACGGCCTAAGCAATATAGGGACACACCCGTGTCATATACCCATGTGGAATTAATTCTAAATGCACACCTACAGGGGTTTTCACATGGCCTGGAACACACCCGTGTCCTTCATACGGCCAGGACACGCCCGTGTCTTAGCCCGTGTGTAAAAACTTGGACATTCTGTTTCTGACATCATCAATCCTTAAGGGCCACACGGCCAAGACACATGCCCGTGTGCTAGGCCGTGCCCTTCACACGGTTGAGACACACGGTCGTGTCTCTGCCCATGTGTTTACTACCATGCATACTGACTTAGAATTCTTACGTACAGGGGATACACGACCATATCACACGCCTATGTGGTAAACCGTGTGCCACACACGACCTAGACACACGCCTATGTTCCTATCTGTGTAGACAAAATAAGGCTATTTACCAAGCCTTTTTGTCACCCTTTCTCATGTAACCTACACAAAAATCACACTATACTAACATAAGGGCACATCACATAGCCAAAATAACCACAATGGACAACATTTCATTTATGCAATTTACTCATCCATGAAAATATCATCTTCCATTTATAAATCAAAATGAGTATTGACCATCATCGATGGCCTTATACAAAATGGGTATTATATTAATCATATGAGCCAACACATTATGGCTAACTAAAAAAACACTAAACAAATACTCGAGTCCCTATACATGCTAGAAAAAAAAACAATAAAACTAGCTATAACAAGGTCTTGAGTGATAGTGTGATCGAAGCTTATGATGTCAGTGGATCCTCGATGCTAGCTTGGCGGCACTATAAGGATAGAAAAAAAAGGAGGATAAGCATGGGAGCTTAGTAAGTACATATATGCAAATGAAGTGTAATTATCAGAAAATCATATTCATTTAACGGTAGCTTGTCATGCTTAAAAGATAAAAATCACTTAACGACTCTATCTTACTTTTCCTTTCATTTATGTATACTTAATACACCTCGTTCCTTACTCAGGTCCTAACCATGAGTTCGATATACATACCTCATCAAAGTATTCACCAACTAAATCTTCAGGTTACCCACTGAACTCTCGAAATACATATGGATACGTGGGGAATTTGCGTCTAAATGCCATATACGAAATCAGGGTTACCTCGTGCTATGAAACGCTCACAATTGAGCTACTCACGGGCCTTTCTATCAAGTCAGGACCCGGAACCCATAGTTATCATGTAACGTTTGCTTATTGAGCCACTCACGAGTCTGTACACAAAGTTAGTACCCGGACCAACGTTACTTATAGCATTTATCTCATGAACTCAGACTCAACTTATGAGTTCAGACCACATAATTTTTATAACATGAACCTTTGTATCCTATGCTATGTCTAAGGTTCAACGGGCTTCATATCCAATCGAATTGCATCTCATTTTGTTCACATCGTAATTTACTTGCATAACATGTTGTTTATACATTCATGGCAACAACTAGAATTTAGGTACATAACACCAATAAGCTAGTTATACATGTGTATTATTAAAGTATACCAAAGTAAACTTCGATAACACATTATTTACATATGTACTTACCTCGATACAAAATGATGAAGACGAGCTTAATCCCCGTAAACTTTGTTCTTACCCCGATCAAGACCCGAATCACGTTTCTCTTGATCTAAATTAATAAAATTCATTTATTTCATCAGCATATCAATTTAAATGCCCGAAAGTTCATAATTAGGCAAATTGACTATTTTGTCCCTAGACTTTCACAAAATGACCATTTTACCCCTATGCTCGAAAATAAATTTTTATCGAATTTCTTCATATTATAAACCTAGCTGATTACTTTATATACTAGAAACAATCCAATATTTCCATTATTTCACACATTTATTATCTATTTTACAACTCATGCAAAATAGTCCCTATTAGGGTTTTCATGAGAAATCCCTTCACAAAAGTTGTTTATTACTCACCAAAGGATCATATTCTTCCATAAAAATTCAGAAAACAACCTATATTCTATCATGGAAAAACCCTAAACTTTCAACTATTTTGCAAAAAAGTCCCCTCATTTAAAAGCTCTTGCTTCAAGGGGTCCAAAAATGTAAAAATCATTAAGAAAAGTCCATGAAAACCACTTACTTGTGAAGGCTTAAAGTAGCTAAAACTTTCAAGCTTCAAAAACCCCTCTAATGGCCAATTTTTCAGTGGGAGAAGAAAGAGTGAAAAAGATGAAACCTTTTGTTTTTTATTTTACTCAAACTGGTCAAAATTGGTGACCAAACACCACCTAATTTTGACTTTCCCATCAATTTGTCCCTTATGGCCGGCCAACCTAAGAATTAGGGGGATCTAATTGCTCTTTAAGGCCCCCAAATTAGGTTCTTTAGCTAATTGACATCTTATCTAGCAAAATAGGACTTTTGCACTTTATGCGGTTTAGTCCTTTTTCACAATTAGGCAAGCAATCACTTAAATTAATTCACCAAAATTTTCATGTACTTACCTAATCATGCTACAATACATAAAATAATATTTAAAATAATTTTCTTGACCTTGGTTTAGTGGTTCCAAAATCACTATTCTGACTAGCCCCAAAATCGAGATGTTACAAAACTATATATGAAGTTGATTTAATATTTAAAGATGTACCTTTTTTCTGTGTTGAGTCTTGACGATTTCATTAAGAAGTTAGAAAATTAAACTCCAGTAGTAAAATTTGAATCCAAACAAAATCTATTAATAGCAAACTTTGAGAGTGCATCTTATTTTCCAAGTATACAATAGGTACGTAACCAATGACTCGTCATAAATAAATTGTCTTTCTTCTTAAGAAGTTCTTGAAAATTCTTGTTCTTTTCTTGTTTTCTTCATTTTTCCACTTCTGGTGGTAAAAAAATTATTACAACAATCCCCATGACTATTATTATAGTCCAGTCTGCTAAATTCACCTTAAAGACTATGTATTTCGAATATTTTACATATTGTTACATTCTCTTCAGGGAATAGTTAGGTTTCATGGTTAAAAACTTATGTTCAATCATAAGAAAAATGTTTCATGATATTGCTATCGTAAGAGCATATTTGAATAATGAAAAGTTGAATAAGTTCTCTCTTACAAGGTTCTCATCAGTAATATTTTTCCACGTAATTTTAATTAAGAACTTATTATGAATACTGTAGAGTTATACTCACAGTTTTAAAAAACTTGCAACTTCAAGTGCATCCAACCATAACGAGCTTTAGATAGATTTACCATATTCTATTGCTTATAAGTGGATCTTTCATAGTCAAATATTTAGCTTTCAACCCCTTAACGGGGATGATGACAAAAGAAGATTTCGAAGATAGCCACAGTCAATTCAATTTAATAACAAGAGTAATTAATAACTCAATCCTCCCTTTTTTTCATCCTTTCAAAATAGATATTTATCTTCATTCACAATCTCAATATGATATCCATTATAAATATATTTTTAAACCAATGGATTAACCATCACAATATATTAATATATTAACTCTTTTGGAGCTTTCGACTAATTTTGTACTACCAAATATTAGAATAATATCGGTTTATATTTTCTTTTGCGTTCACTTCGGGGAATGCAATAGATTTACTAAGACGAACTCATAAACGTCCCAAAAAATTCTTTATTTCATAATCACCATCGCAAACATGCGTGGATTTCAAATTAAAATATATCTATTCATGTTGCCATGACTAGTCTCCAATTATAATAAATATGATATAGTAAATAAATCATAGTAAAATATACCTGAAGACCTTTAACATCATCGTCGTCACCCTAGCTATTATCACAACCACTGAGTGGTTAAAGGCTATAATGTTAACCCATAGTGCGCAGACCTCAATTGAAATAGCAGCAACTCTTGGAGGCAATCGGCAATAGTAAATTTTGGGATATTTTTGTGACTTATGGAGAAAAAAAATTAAAAGAGAATCGTGTTGATAACGTGTTATAAAATAAATAGACAAAGAGTAAAGAAAAAAGAAAATATGGGAAGCAATAGAGAATGTATTTTATTGATCAATGGGGATATTTACAAAGCTTCTCCAAAGTCTCTATTTATAGGTATAAGAAGTATAAATAAAGTAGAGATCTACTTCTAATAACTATTAGAATTTAAATTACATCAAAACTTATCTTGATGTTGATGGACATCCACTTAATAAGATATTCATAACATGTTATTATTTACTGGTTTAAAAGACTCTTGAACTTTTTCGAAAAAAATCAATTAAGCATCTACGAATTTTTTGCACCCTGAACTAACAAAACTAACCAAATAAGCACTTTGACTAATGTTGAGTGTTACAATACCGATGTGTCATTAACAACACTGATGTGGCACTCCATGCCAACGACAACGATGCTGCGTTAGTTGTCACATTAGTAAAAATTCAAAATTTTAAAAAATTAAAAAATTAAAAGGAATATATTTTTTTTACTGGAATGAGGATGCCCAGGATCATTCGTTCCAATGTTTAATTTTTAAATTTTAATTTATTTTTTTATAAATTTCTAAAACTTTATTAAAATCTATAAAATATTAAATAAAGTTAAAAAATTTTAAAAATAAAAATTAATAAAAACCATTTAAAAATTAAATCAAAATTGATTCAAGATGATTTTTTTAAATTATATAAAATATAAAAAATATTAAAAATTAATTAAAAAAATTGATATGTGTATCAATATTTTAATTCTATTGATACCTTTTAGGATGTATAAAAAGTAAAAAAAAATTAGAAAATAAATAAATATGAATAATTTTAATTTTACAAATTATATGTGTAAATTTTTTTTTAAATGTATGAATATATCCACTTATTTAAACCTTTTAGGCTACAAAATAATTGATATACCTTTTAGGCTACACATGTAATAAAATAATTTATACACTTTTTTAAATTGGATATATTCATACATATTAAAAAAAAACTTTACACGTACGGGTAATAAAATTAAAATTATTTTTATTTATTTATTTATTTTCTAAAATATTTTTATACGTCTAAAAGGTACCAATAGAATTAAAATATAAAATTAATTTAATAAAAGGTACCAATATAAATTTTTAAATAAAATTAATTTTTAATATTTTTAACCTTTATATAATTTAGAAAAATGATCTTGAACAAGTCTAGAAAACCATATGTCTAGATTCTTTAAATGGATTTTATTTTTTTTTTAACTTTTGAACTTTATTTAATATTCTTATAAATTTTAATAATTTTATAAAATTTTTAAAATATTAAAAATACTTTTAATTAAAAAAATTTGTATGTCCAAGTTCATTTCAATAAAAAAATTTTAAATATTCATTATATTTTTTTAAAAATGATTTTTTTATTTTCTAAAAAATGATTTTTTTATTTTTATTGGCGTGACATTGGCACATCAAAAATTATCGTTGATATGAAGCGCCACATCCGTTTATGATCATGTCAGTGTTATAACGGTCAACACTAGTTAAAGGGCTTATTTGGCCAATTTTGTTAATTTAGTGACTCAATTGGCTGCAAAAAGTTTCCATAGGCTTAACTAATTTTTTTTTAAAAGTTAGAGGGCCTGTTAAACCATTAAACCTATTATTACTATCATAAAAGGTTATCTTAAATTAAAGTGATCTAATATGATTAACGCTTATTGGACTTCAGTTATTAAATAAAGTATGTGTCAAATATATGTAGATAGAGATAACAATAGAGAAGGGCGAAGGAGAATATTACTAAATCCATCACCGCTCCCAGTTAGCACAGTTAAATCCACCACCCACCCTGCTCCACTATGGATGTATGATCTTGAAAATTATTACCACATCTATGAATGTTGGACACATCTGTCCCTGCTCTACCCCGTTCTGTTTCAATTTAAAAATTTTGCTACTTATATTTAATTGTGACACCCCAAACCCGACTAGAACGGACCGGCCCGAATCCAAAGCTACACATTAGTCATCGAAGTGACTCTCCAGCACAAAATCACCTAAAGCACACCCCAACCTTATAACACCTCAATTCTAACTAATAACTATCTAATCTTTTTTTTTAATTAGCCATTTTTCCTTAATCCGTTTATTAATTAAGGCTATATTAGCTAAGTTTTATTACCTTAATTCGTACATACAACTCTAATTAATCTAATTACAACTAATAAACAACATGTGTATAATAATTTAAACATTCAAAATCATGCTTAACAAACAACAATTAAAATATACAATGGACTTACCTTAGTCACAAAGCTATTCACTCCTGGACAAACTACAATTAAAATATACTAGTGAAAATTTCATGCTTCCATCACCATGTTATCACTTAGCAACATGCAATAATACACTCAACATTTAACCATAAAATCAAACATTAAAACAAATATAACATCTCAAAATTAATATCCAAATGTAAGTATCAAACATCCATTACAAGTGTATCAAATTATCCCAATTGAGTGCCACAATGCCTTCTAGTGTATCTATAGAGAAGTCATTAATCTATAATACCAAGTAGCCTTAAACTTGGATCGGCCTTGCCCTTGCTCCTCGACTCTCCAAAGCTAGAAAAACTTTGCACAAAGTTGTGAGGGTGTGAGCCGAAAAAGTTCAGTGAATGGCAATAAATTCAATAAGTAAATTACACCAAAAACATACTAAAACCAAGGAAAATCATGTATCAAATTCCAGGTATAAGATCCATAATTTCAATTATATTTTCACGCTCAATTATGACATTCAATTGACTGAAATTCCCAGTAGCAATGCAACATCATAACATCATAATTCCACATGTTATTCCATGAGTAAAAATCACATTTATTATGGCATATGAAAACATAATATATACACTTATATTGGAAAATAACATCCATGGAAAAATATAAACATGTGATCATGCATTAGATAAACAAATCTCCAATCTCCCAAATATCGAATACAATACCCCAGTTGAGTGGGGTGTAGCCACACACTCCCTTATGTCGCTTCAAAATCGCCAATGATTGAGTGGAGAAAAAGGCTCAACACTCCCTTATTCACTCCAGCAAAATCAATACTCCTAGAGCCATATACTCACATATAACACATATAGTGGTGAGTACTCACTAATCCTATGGCATGCCATCTATATTCAATGGATCCACCATGCAATGTTGTCAATATAACCAAACATACATGGCATAAACACTGATATTTAAGCACTTAATTCAAGATATAAAAAATTTAATTAAAGCTTGTCACTTAGAAATTTTAACATCCACATAGATAAGCTCAATAAGTGTCTTTGTCCATGGATCTAAAACCAACTATAAAATCATTATCAAGTGCTCTAATATAAACTAATCCATGCTCCAATTATTAATCAATACAATTCAAATCAACCATATCAAACACTCTATTTACAGTTTCCATAAATCATTTAGAAATATGCTTTCATAAAATTAAAATCAATTTTGAAATCTAAACCATTTGAAATACAATTGAATTTCTAGAAACACAATTTAAAATCCCAATTTAGAATGTAAATAGGCATATTTACCAATTTCCTTTAAAAACCACTCACATTCATACTTTGTTTCTCAAGCCAAAGTGTATCAAGTAACTGTGTTGGGACCTCAATTTTGATTAGCAATGGCCCCTCCTCAATGTGGATCTTAAATAGAGGTAAAATACATGTTACAAGCTATCATTAATAATAAAAAAATTGAAAAATCATGAACTACACGGGTCTGAAACTCCTCTCTAATCTACCTTACCAAAAACTCACGATCTAGCTGAAACACAAATTTCAGCCCCTAAATGACCTTCTCTGCACTAAAAATCATTTCTAAACATCATTCCTAATCTATAAACATAAAACTACGCTTCAATTTCATCAAACAGATCATTTCATGATTTTCCGGAAAATCAACTCATGTTCTTAGTTAAAAACGGATTTGTCAATATTGATCAACCAAACGAGTTTGATCTTTTGTTTTTTTATCAAAAACCTCTTAATAAACATGATTTGATCGTAAATATCCATTTAAACTTGGATTCTAACTCAAAACCATGAATTCACCATTGATGAATCTCATATTCAAGAGCTAAGAGATCAAGATTTGAAAAATCATTTTATTCAATTTAGATTAAAAATAATGATTAAAAACAACCTTAGAATGAATTTAGAGTTGAGAAAATACCTTCAATCAATTTGGAATCACCAATATTGAAGATTAGATCAAGATATTTGAAGAACTCGGATGAGTTTTTTCTCAACTTTGGAAATCTTTTCTGGAAAATTTTGAGAAAGTAAAAGGTAATATCTGATCTTTGAAGAACCCCTACTTGATTTCCAAAAATTGGGGAAATTACCATCAAGCCACTCCCACAATTCCCTTGTTTTACTAATTAATCCTTTCCCTCCAAAATTCCGAAAATATGGGTAATTTGCCATAGAACCACTCAAATATTTCCATTGTTTTACAAAATGGTCCTATGTAATTAATATTTTAAATTCTCTCAATTAAAGCTTCATTTTAATTTATTTTTCAATTCTAATTTTACCCAAAATATTTATTTTACCCAAAAATTATTTAAAACTGTAAAATGAATTTTTCTAAACATATTTTTATTTTTTTGGAATATTATTTCCCGATTTTTAAATGAAATTAAGCTAACTAAAAATTTACTAATAAACCCGATTAACCCCTAATTTTCACTCGGAACCCTGTAAACTTACCCAAAACTACTAGACCTATTTTTAGTGCCTTGCATTAATATTTTCAATATTTTTAAATTCAAGTAAATATTTAAACATAATTATTTAAAAAATATTTAAACATAAAATATAAGGATTTTTTCTATATCATGTTATTACATTTTTACCTTTTTAATAGTTTATGTATATAAGGATAAAATAGTAATTTCATATAGTGGAGTAAGTTGGGATGGGTTAAGCAATTACCATAACCACTATTCAAAAGAAAAAAAAATCCACCCTACCCTATCCAGCATCCACTTTTCAAAAGAAAAAATTCACTCCATTCAAAGTGGATCAATTTGGAATCTATCAAACAATTTGAGTTTTGCCATCTCTATGCATAGAGTAACTGTAAAGAACAAGGAAAAATAAGTAAAGAACAAAAGAAATGGAGGAGAATGATCTTCTGCATTGAGTAAAACTAAAAATATTGGGCTATTATATAACCTTACATAGCAACTAAAAAAAATAGAAAATAAAGGAGCTACTACTAACAACCAAATAAACTTAAACGGCTAAAATATCCAATGAAAATAGGGATTTATTGAACAAACTTTGACCAAAAAATTCAATCATTTCCTCCCTTAAACTGAAATGTCCAAAACATTTAGTTTATATTAGTAACAGCACAAACTCCCAAAAGCTTTCGTAACTTCAAGAACTGATCCAGCTTGAGAGGTTTAGTCATCACATCTGAAAATTGATCTTGCGAACCATAATGAATCAACTCTATGCTTCCATCCTTTGTCAACTCTCGAAGAAAATGAAAACGCACATCTATATGTTTAGTACGACCATGCATTACTGGATTCTTTGAGAGTTTAATTGTTGAGCTACTGTCACAGAAAATAGTATTTGCTTCTTTTTTATTCTAACCCAACTTTCCTAATACTCTTTTCAACCATATTGTCTGACATGTGCATGATGTAGCAGCAATGAATTCAGCCTCTGTAGAAGATAAACTCACAAGTGATTTCTTCTTAGAAGCCCACGATACTGCCCCTGATGAACATAGAAGAAATACATATCCTGAAGTGCTCTTCCTATCTTCTACGTCTCCAGCATAGTCACTATCTGTGTAAGCAATAAGTTTTTCATCTCTTCTCTTTTTGTAAAAGATCCAAAACTCAGTTGTACCTTTAAAATATTTCAATGCTCGTTTCGCCACCTATAAATGCATTTCAGTAGGATTTTCCATATATCTACTTAAAAGACTTACAGCAAACATCATGTTAGGTTGTGTTGCCATAAGATACATAAGACTACCCACGACTTGCTTATAATAAGTCTTATCTACTTTAACTCCTCCTTCATCTTTTGCAAGCTTAAACCTAGGAACAATTGGATTTTGAAACGGGTTACTTTTATCCATTCCAAATTGCTTTAGTACCTTTAATGTATACTTAAATTATCTGATAAATATGTTATTAGTTTTCTGAAGAACTTTAAGACCAAGAAAACGCCGCATCCTCCCAAGATCTGTCATGCCAAACTCATGCTTCATTGAATCTTTGTACTCATTAATCATGAACTTATCATTACCAGAAACAAGAAGATCGTCAACATATACACTAACAATTACCCCTTTACCATCTCGCCTTTTAATGAACAAAGTACACATAAGTGCATTTTTCAAAACCCTCTATGGTGAAGTAAGCTTTCCCTCAACTGTACCACACATGTGGTTCTTGCTTAAGCCAATAAAGCGCCTTCTTTAGCTTATATACCTTTTGCTTATTTCCCTTCTGGATGTAACCATTTGGCTACTCCACAAAGACAGTCTCATTTAATTCACCATGTAAAAATCCAAAATTCACATCTAACTGATGGATAGTCCATGCTCTTTGAGCCGCAAATGCAAAATACTAATCGAACCATTTCCATACTACAACAAGTGAAAAAAATTTAGTGTAATCTACTCCATGTTGTTGCGCATACCCTTTTACGACAAGCCTTACCTTGTATTTTTCAACCTCACCATTCTCATCATATTTAGTCTTGTAAACCCATTTTATCCCTACCTCTTTTCTCCTTGAGGTAATTCAGTCAATTCCCATGTGTCATTTATCTTTATTGCTTCCATTTCCACATCCAATGCTTTCCTCTATTTCTCACTTTTAACAATATCTTCAAAATGCATAGGATCATCCATTGCAAAAATGACTAAATAAGCTTCATTATATTCTTTAAGGAGCCCTTCTCTAGTCACATAATCCCTCATCCAACTTGGTGGTCGCCTATTTCGTCTTCCACCTAAATTGTTATCCGCAATCAAAGAAGCTGATGAAGAATTCTCTTATTCTACATTATTAGCATCAAATTCAGATCCACTTCCCTCTTCTTGTGGCTCAGTTTCAGTCGTTCTGCTGACATCTTCATTGCATTCTAATTCACACTCAATTGCTTTCTCGTACTCCTAATCCCAATCCTAAACTCTACTTTCTTCAAATACAACATCTCTGCTTATTATAATTTTCTATGAATTCGGATCATAAAGCCTATAAGCTTTTGACTCATCACTAACACCTAACAATACACATCACAATCTCTTATCATCTAACTTAGTTCTCTTCTTATCAGACACATGAGCATGAGAAATGCAACCAAAAACACGAAAATACTCAACTAAAGGTTTGATTCCACTCCAAGCTTCTTCTAGGGTTTTATCTTTAATTGTAAGAGTTTGGCTTCGATTTAGTACATAGATAGTTCAATTTATTGCTTCAAGTCAGAAGGTTTTGGGAATTTTCTTTCGTGAAAGCATGCTGCGAACCATATTCATAATTGTCCTAATCTTACACTTCATGACTTCGTTTTGTTGCGGTGTATATGCAGCTATCAATTGTCTCTGAATACCATGATTATCACAGAATTTTTTGAATTCTTTTGACGTAACTCTCCACCTCAATCAGTGTGTAAACATTTGATATCCGAATATGTTTCTTTCTCAACACGAATTTTAAAAAATTTAAAGACAGCATAGGCTTTCGCCTTTTTTGTGAGAAAATAAACCTAAACTTCTCTACTAAAATCATCGATGAAAGTGATTAGATACCTATTTCCACTATTAGAATTGGGCTTGATTGGTCCACAAATGTCAGCATGAATTAACTGAAGGATTTGTGTTGCTCTCCAAGTGCTTTTCTTCAGAAATAAGGCTTTTTGTTTCTTTTTTGAAGTGTCTTTAGTCCTTTATTGCACAAGTGTCCATATCTATGATGCCAGAGCTGAACCTTTTCTTCTATAGTTGTGTTGAAACAGGTGGATATTGTGGACTAAGAGACTACATGTAATCTAAACATCTGGTTCCCAGACATCTTCGTATCCATGATTAAACCTTTTTCTAAATGACACACTTTACATCTGTCATGTTGAAACAGAATGGCCAGCCTTTTTTCCTATAACTTTCTGATGCTCAATAAATTATTTTTTAGTTTTGGCACATAGAACACCCCTATGGTTACTTGCACCATTCCATCCACTTGCAACCTTACATTACCCCTTCCGATTTACAGCCATGCTTGAGTTGTTTCCAAGCTTCACCATAACTTTAAAATTTTCATCAAAAGCTAATAATTCTTTCTTTCCACACATATGATTGCTACATCCTGAATTAAAAAACCAAGTATCTTCTTTTTTAGTGGTTTATGTATTCACAAAAGCCATCAATAACATCTCCTCTTGAATCTCTTCATAATTCACTTCTTTACTAGAGCATTCTCATTGAAAATGTCCCAGCTTGTGACATCTGAAACATTCTACCGTGGCTTTATTGAAACTCTACGTGCCTCATCCTCTTCCTTTAGCCACCATGATCTTTAGCCCAACCACCAGAACGATCTCCATAAGTGATCTTCAAAGCATTTTCTTTTTCATCATGAGATCCCATACGTTGTTCATGCATAAGCAAGCTTCTTTGTAATTAATCAATGGTTAGTATACTCGTATTCGGGACTCCTCAATACTACAAACAACGTAATTAAACTTGCTAGTCATCGATCTCAAAATCTTTTGGACAACAGTACCATCCTCCATAACCTCACTGTTAGCCATCATTTTATTGACTATGATGAGAGTTCAAGCAAAAAACTCATTAACAAATTCCCCTACTTTCATACGAAGAATTTCAAATCTCTGTGAAGAGCTTGCAGGTGTGCAGGTTCGACTCGTGTTGTGCCTTGATATTTTTTCTTCATGGAATCCCATATGCTCTTTGTTGTATCATTGTTAAGAATCGTCTCCAGAATTGTACGATCCAAAGCCTAAAACAAATAGTTCTTGGCTTTCAAATCTTTTAGTTTTTTTTTTTTTATCTTCAATGCTCATTTTCTGTGCATCAATTGCACCATCTGCTACAACAAGAATACCATTCTCCACCAATCCCCAATATTCATTGGAACGTAAAAAATTCTCTATAAGCATCGCCCAATGATCATAATGCCTATCAAACTTCAGAACTGCTGGTTGCACAAATGATCACTCTGTTGCCATAGTTTAAGAAGACTGCTGTTTCTAAATGAACTAGGCTCTTTAATGGACCTAATATCAAATGTTAAGAACAAGAAAGAATAATTAAAGAACAAAAGAAATGGAGGAGAATGATCTTTTACATTGAGTAAAACTGAAAATACTGGGCTATTATATAGCCTTACATAGCAACTAAAAAATAGAAAATAAATAAGTCACTACTAACAACCAAATAAAATTAAACAACTAAAATATTCCATGAAAATAGGGATTTATTAAATAAATTTTAACCAACCAACTCTATCAATGACTAATTTCTAATTAATGATTGGCTGGTTAGACTTCAGGTTAATATGCAAAAATTATATATTAGGATTATGGTCCTCAAAGTACATATACATAACTTTTTTAACGTCCCATCTTTATAAAAGAGAGATTTACTTTATCTAAAATACTTCTGTATTAATTTGGAAGATCAAAGCCGCAATACTTTAAGATTTCAAGATATTGATGGATTCATATATTTTTTCTCATCTAATTTTTATTCTTAATGATCTGACATGATAGATCTCTATTTATCAAGTTTTATATCAAAATTTTACAATTCTAATACTAAAGATCACCTATTGTAATTATATAGCATGGAAAGGGTGAGCAAAAATAGTAAAAAGTTCTTATAGGTTTGAATATATATATAAACCAATTGTAAATGAAGGGTAAATTTATGTAAATCATATTTATCTTTTTTAGTTAATATAAATGAAGGGGAATTTTATAATTTTTCTACTAAATTCGCTTTTAAAAAACCAAAAGCTACAATTTTTAATTTTTTTGGGTTGAGTTTTCAAGCCAATTTGAAAAATTAGTTTTATTTGAAAAGCTACTTTTTGACTCGAAAAACTAAAGGCTCAAAATGAGCCCAGAAAGAGCTTGGCTCAAATCAAGCCCAAAAAATAAAAACTCGCTTCTAACTCACCCAACCGTCGCCGTGATCTAGCGAGGGTGCGACCAGGACATTCGGGGATAAAGGCTTGAAAAAACAACGGCATCTTAGAGCCAGCTAAAACCACGGATAGAAGAGGAGCCATAGCCATCAGGAGCGGCATCAGCCATTCTGTGAGTCTAAAACACATCAACAACCAATCAAACGGAAACCAAAGCGACGACGCCTTTCTATATGCGCAGCAAGGGCCTTGACGAAGCATGAGAAAACAAAAGTCCCGAGGAATTACCAGACTGGAAAGAAGAAAAGCATGGAGAGGACCCACAAGGCGATCGGGAACCAAACAGCCCACCATTCGAGATGTAGGAGATCTCGGGCTTTTTTTATTTAAAAAAAAACAAAGTAAAAGTATCAGGCAGCTCGCGTCGACCAGCAGAGAAGGGTTTCCCTTCTTTCATCACAGAGAAGGGAGAAGATGATGAGTGGGTTGAAGTTTTTAAGTATTCTTGCAGGGAAACCATATATGCATTGAAATTTTAGTTCGTTAAAGTTTAGCTAAAAGTTTCATACAATGAAACAACCATTCTATTTTATTCCAATATTTTCAAATAGATCATTTCAAGTCCATAGTGTGCAACAAATTAACATATTGCAAAGGCAAAAAAAAAAAAAAGGATACACCATAGAAGACCCTCTTTGAAGCCCTGATCAAGTTCACAATCCCTATCAACATGCTAATTCCTTAAAATTCTACTGACCAAATCTATATAATATATCTAAATCACCTAAAGTTGATTGCTGGGGATGGGAAAAGGCGTTCTGTAAGCCACTGCAGAGGTCCCAGTGCCTCAGCTCTCTTCTTCCTCCAAAACCAAATGGCAGCTTCGTACTGTTCATTGCGTATCGTTTTAGTGGCTGCTTTCCAATCATAATTCTCCATTTCTTCACGTGCAGCTTTGCCTATGGTTTCCCTCAGTTCCTTATTTTCTAACAGGGGCACCAGTTTCCTCATGCAGTCCTCAGTATCTCCAGGAGTAAAGAGAAAGCCGGTTTTGCCCTCCTGCTCTGCAGGAATTATATCCGGGATTCCCCCAGCACGAGCACCTACCACCGGGATTCCTGATGACATGGCCTCCAAAACAACAAGTCCGAGCGTCTCCGACTCCGAAGGCATCACAAACACATCCCCACTTGCATATGCCTCAGACAGCTCTTCACCTTGTAACATACCTGTAAAAACTGCAGGCATGCCTGTAAACAATTTTTCTAGCTCTTCCCTGCAAACAACACATCTTATTTTGGGAGTGAGTACGATATTCAATCTGAGCCATCTAATAGAAGATATAGATATTCCTCCAGAGTAGAGTTAAATTCATGAACATTAAACGGATTACCTGTACGGTCCATCCCCAATAAAAGCAATTCTTGCTTCTGGAAGCCTGTCCATAACACTGTACAATCATATATTCCCAATGTTAAAATTCTGCAAAATTCATGCATTGGAAGAGTAATGGTTGCAATGAAAATCTAACAGAACTCTCTGTTTCTTCTTTTCAGCTATGACATGGTATTATGTACCACAAATGATTATAAAGGAAGCTATTAGCAACAATTTTTCATGCAATTCATAAATGGTACCTTTTGAGGAAATCTAAGCTCTTCTCAACTCCAACACGTCCAACATGAATTATTAGTGGTTTTTCTGGTTCACCATTGCTGTATAAAGCAAATATATATAGCATTACAAAACTGTAATTGAGGAGAGGAAGAAAATAAAGATTAAACACAGCACCTCAATCTTAATCGCATTTCATGAGAGCGATATCGAGGGTGGAAACTTTCAGAATCCACACCCTTGTTCCAAAGGCGAATCTTATTAGCTGGAAGTATTGACATATAAAAAGCTGGTTAGCCTAAGATTCAGCTAC
Source organism: Gossypium hirsutum (assembly GCF_007990345.1). NCBI lineage: Eukaryota > Viridiplantae > Streptophyta > Magnoliopsida > Malvales > Malvaceae > Gossypium > Gossypium hirsutum. The sequence continues at coordinate 76,333,709 of NC_053427.1, forward strand.
ATAGATTAATGCAAAGCCAAGTTAAATTGGATAAAGCTATTTTGAATTTTGATAATATACTATGTTTACCTGAAGTTACCTTAGCTTCTTGGAGATCCCTCGCAATTGCAGCTGATGGAACAAGTGTGAGATCAGCTGCTCTGTGAAGAAATTCTGATAGGGACAAAGGAACTGTCATTGCTCAGACTTAGGCATGGAAATTGACTAAAAAGGAGGGAAAAGAAGGCATCTTACGCACTTATTATTAACCACATAGGTTTAACCAACCAACTAAATGTGTATCTTGGGATATACCTGTAGAATGAAACAAAAAGTTAGATTTGGGCGTCAGGTCCATGTAACAGCTCGAGTAGTTTTAAACCTGCAATGGTAAACCTTCCAAAAAGTAGCAAATGAGTTGAGTGGCATCAAGGATTTAACAGGTGAACCAAAGAAGAATCAAACTCACACTGGAACATGGGTGTGATATGACATCACTATGGGTACAGAGAGTAGTTTTGCAATAGCGAGAGCGCCAAAAACCTGGAATGCAGTTTGTATAAATCAGGAATGTATTTCCTCATTAACATTTCGCTCTCAAAAAGAAATCATAATAATCTATCAACAAGAACTCGCACAGCAACAATTACACGTGTACCATGATCCCAGGTGAAGAGGCATGTATTATATCAGGCTTAAACTGGGAAACTTGTGAAATTATTCTTGGACTTAGAGCCAAAGAAAGGGGCACATTCTGATACCAAGGACAGGGGAAGCTGCAATTCGTAGAAAGAAAATTATATAATATTATATACAGAAACAGTGGGGGAAAGAATATCCAAGGAATAAGCTAATGAAATAGTTAAAACATACAGTTAAGTAGCCAAGTATAGACTATAACTTGAACTTGATTGATTACACTAACCTTCTTGATCCAACCAACTTGGCCCCGTAGAACTCTTGTGGAACCCCTTCATGTGTTGTTACAACCATTACCTATAAGGACCAATACCATTGCTTTTAGTTCACCATTCAAGAACATTTCTACAAACTACAGTAAACTGTTGGTCATAACTGCTAGCCACTGTTAACTGAGGATGAACTTAAGCTAAATCAAGCACCTGCCATTAGAAATTACTTGAAACAAATCAAAAGATAACGAGATAAACACAATCATTGTACAATAAGTGCCAGTATGGGAGTGTGGGGACTTGGATTAAAACTTCCATGGCATATCATCTAAAGGTACAGCTATAAACTAATTTAGCTAACAAATTATCAAGCAGAACTCCACAGATATAACGAGCATACCTCATCTCCCATTTCCCTTAAATATCTTATGAAATTCTGGAACCTGTTCTTATACCCTGACACATATCTGCAAACATGGAATGAAATGCAATCAGTGAGTGCCAAGTTTTGACATATTAAGAGTAGGTAACAGGTACACCAAGATTGTTTAGCTAATAGCAAAGGTACATAATTACAACCATGAAATGTACCACTCAATCACTAACAATATCATTTGCATCCGAAGAATGATAAACAAAGTTATACAAAGGGAAGGGAGAGAGAATCACGAGAAAGGAGAAGGCTCAACAAAAAGAGCAATACGACGATGCCTGGAGTCGTTCTCAGGATCAATCAAGGGAGGATTTTCCTCTTCCCTCACCTCCGTAATAGTCATTTCAGAAGCTCTAATGGGTATTGATGAAAAAGAAGAAAAAGGCAACACTTTAATAGAACTGGGAGGGTATAACTATAAAGTAAAAGAAAAATAGCATAAATGGTTGGCAAAGAAAGGAGGAGCGAGAGAGACGGCTTTATAGGTAGAGAATAACAGGTAGGCATGATGTAGTAGTTGTATATAAATTATAGCGGAAAACGGTCGAGCTGGAAAAGGTTATTGATTAACATGGAACAGGGGATTTGGTAAAAGGAATCTGAAGTACCTATGGAACACCCAGAGAACGGATATTCTCTTGAACTTGAAATTGGAAGGAATATCAAAGGATGCTCACTGAGTATATGCTTAATCTTAAAAGGTATTTGGATATATATTATGCAAAAATTTCATATACCAAAGTCAAAACAATACTAATATATTCCTACATGTATCAAAAAAAAAGTATTGGATTATCTCATTATTCAATATTTGAAAAAATTACAATACATTGTTTTCTCTTCTTTTCTTTTATGTATTATGCAATTAATATGAAATTAAATTAAATATATTATAATATAATTATTAAAAATATGTTAATTTATTTATATTTAAAATTGTAATAAAAGAAATATATATAATAAAGGGTAAACAGCACCCAATTATGAAATTTTTTTTATTTTGGGCATTCAAAATAAAAAAATTTACAATTTAAGCATTCATGTTACATAATTCGTCATTTTGGTCACTCTCATTAAAATAACATACAATAAGCTAACGTGACAGTTAATAAAACTGGTATAATAACAAATTTAGCCCTCAACTTTTACATAGTATATTAACTTAGCTATAATTTTAAAAAATTAACCCTCAAAATTTTACAAATGGTCTCAATTTGATCCTAATTCTAAAAAATTCAAAGAAATATATAAAAATACATAAATATTTTCAAAAAATATATAATAATAAATTTAAATTTCATATTAATGTTAATATTAAATAAATTTAATTATATTAAATAAATTTAAATTTAAATTAATATTTATTAATTTAATTTTAATTTTATTATTATATTTTTAAAAAATATATTTGTGTATTTTAATATATTTTAATATTTTTCTTTCAAATTTTTAAAACTAGGATCAGATTGAAACCATTTGTAAATTTTGAGGGTTAATTTTTTAAAATTATGAATAAATTGATATAATTAAAATTGTGCGTTAAATTTGTTATTATAATGATTTTTAACTGTCATATCAGCTTGCCGTTTATGATTTTTAACAGGAGTGATCAAAATTATCGAACTATGTAACGTAGGTGCTTAAATTCTAAATTTTTTTGGGTGCCTAAAATATTTTTTTTATGGTTGGGTGATTATCTATGTAGTTTACCCTAAAATAAATGTATATACATAAAATTATCAAATATTATATTGGGTTAATATATATCCTAACCCTTAACTTGGCAACTTGTATTTATTTGGTATCTCTTTTTTTTTTTACCTAATTAGTACCTAAATTTGGAAAACATAAGCCAAATTAGTAATTTTTATTGGTACTTGACTAACACCGTTAGATTTTGGGTTGATAGCCAATAAAATGTTGACACGTGTACTAAAAAGTAATAAAAATATTTTTCAAAATAAAAAATTATAAATTTTAGGAATTTTATTTTTTTATTCTACGTGCATAATGAACCTAGACAAATGGTTGTCAAATTCATTTAAATTTGGAGAACCGTTTGTCCAAATTCATTCTAAATGAGAATTTCTAGTAAATTTATACTTTTTATAATTTCAAAAAGTTATGCTATAATTTTTTTCAAAAAAAAATTTAGGTATTTTAGATTTTTTAATTATTTTGATTCTTTTAAAATTTTAAGAATTTTTATTTCAAGTGCGCAATGAATCTAGAGAACCATTTGCCCAATTTCATTTTGACAATATATTTCTAGTAATTATATATTTTTTTAAAATTTCTAAAAAATATATATAAAAAAATTATATTTTATTTATTTTTACAGTATATTTCTAGAAAAAAATTATTTATTATTTATTTTATATTTTATTTCACGTGCACAATGAACTTGGATAAATGGTTGTTGAAAAAATAAATCTAAACAAACGGGTTGAGTCGGGCTTTGAATGTTTGAAATGATGCATATATCGGGTTATGGCACAACATGCCTGATAGGCGTCAAAACCACCAAATATAATTTTCTACGCTTTAACTTAATTAAATAGTAGTATAGAGTAGAGGGTCGATCCTACGGGGATTGTGATTTCTAATTTTCCTATTTACGTGACTAGTTTTCTAAGTCCAAGCAGCTATTGTGCCCACGACCTGTGCATGTAGAGCTGTAAAATAAATAAAAGAGGGGAATTTAGTTGACAAATCAAATAAAAATAAACAAATATAAAATCAAATAATAACACAATAATGATTGCAAAATAAAATTATGGAAATTAAATCAAATCGGTGAATCAAATATATTAATGCTTAGCCTTAGCCTCAATACACTCCGAAATCAAATCGATCCTTGAAAAATTGATTTTCCTTTCCAAACAATAAGTTGGTTATAGCAGTAAAGGACACCTAAACCGCCAACTCTTCCTTGTGTAGTCGGTTCTAGTACAACCTGCAAATTGACCCTTGCCAATTTTCTAACCACGTAACACGTGCTCGTAATTTAAGATTTTGATAGCCTTGCGATCTAGAAAGCCCAACTCAAATTAACAGCCTCAACCACGTGGGTCCTTTAAATCTGACCACTACCTCCCTTGACGGAACCCAACTAGCTTTTTCCAATTCGAGACACTAATTTGTTCATGAGAACTCGAATACAGTAAATGACCGACCCTATTTTCCAACTGTACGCCAATACAACTCCCATCCAATATACACTTTGAGCTAAAATTGAATTAACTTTAAGGGATGATTGTGACTATCCCATAAACCGAAGAGATAACAAATACTGTGTTGAAAGGTTTTTTAGTGCGGGTTCATATCTCACGATTTTTTTGTCAGAATAATAAATGGGCCAAAGCTAAAAGGAAATTAGTTGAGCATCATATTAATCATACTTTGTTGGTTTACAGGAATGAATTTAATGGCAATGATGAAGGATAGAAAGGAGAAAGGACTTAGGAAGCAATTGAACCAAAAATGTGAAGAAACAAGGAAAAGAAAATGAAATGGTAGAATACTCACAATTTTTTGCTATAGGCGTAGGAAAGAGATTAGAGAAAACAAATTATATTTTATTCAATCTCTAGTGTATTTTTTTCAAGTTACCATACAAGGTATTTATATATAGTTCGTATGCTAAACTTAGCCTGAATTATCTAGCAACCAACCCACTAAAGTCAGATTTTATATTAGATTTTTTTTCTAAATCTAGTTTTTACGAAGTCAAATAGAAAATCTGATCAGCCATCAATTTTGCAAGATTTTCAATTTGACCCCCTTTTATTACTTGTACTCCAATTTAGCCCGTTTTACTTGTTAACTCGAATTTTGATACTCCAATTACATACCTAATAAAATTAAACAAAAACTTACATACTCGATAGTTAAAATTACCAAAATTGGGTGTGTTAAACATACAAATTCAGTTTGTTATTAAATCCCCCTACTTAGCTGATGCTTGTCCTCAAGCATGTTATGTATTCCCATGCTAGAAACAATTTCACAACTTAATCTGAAATTAAGTCTCATCCCACAACCAAGCAAAATGCAGAATTTAAGTGAAGCATGAATAAGTAGTTGCTAAATTTAACTAACAAGCATTTTTATAGAATTCTAACATTATGCAACAAAATCAACTATTTTACCAAATTAAAGCTTTAATAAAACTTGCAAAATGATCGTATATATATTTACTAGATCGGGACTAGACAAATCATTTTATGCGAAATGAGATGACAACCTAAGCACCTCACCCCGATTACTGAATTTAGCTTGTCCCAAATAGTTTTTTTAACAGCAGCTCGATCAATGGAGTGTTTGCAAGTTTTGGTCCGTCACTTGAATCTTTTGATGTGAGATGAGATAACAACCAAAGCACCTCACCCCGATTACTCAATTCAGTGACATTCCTGAACTCTTCACTCATAACTAAGCTATTAGCGGAGTATGTATATAAATTTATTTATTATTATTATTATTCTTGTTTTTTTATTAGGAAAGTTTAAAAAGAAACTAACAATTTTCATGGAATGTTGACTTAGCCATAATATTTACAATTCTACAAATGACTTGTCAATCAAATTGAGTAGTAAGCAATTATTCATGAATCACATAATCATTCAAGTTAATTAAGCATGAGAATTGAAATTTCAAAGCAACTTAGGGAATAACTTCAATATGGGAACCAACACGTAATGAAGAACGAGAAATAGCAAAGCATATGAACCCCCTACTTAGTCCATATTGCCCTCAATCTGCAATAATAAATAAATCAAGTAGTGTCAAGTGTACTCCCAGTGTATGTTTTAATGAGGCAGAGGATGGTGGAAGTGACCGCTTTACAGTATGGTGAGGATGCTTGAGATGTTGGCTTCCATTTTTTCTAGGTGAGCCTCAATTTGGTTTAGTCTCTCTTCCATAGCGGAAAGGGGCTACTCCTGTAACAGCCCGTTTTTAGTGAAATCAGAATAGTGATTTTGGGACCACAAATTAGAGGTCAAAATGTTTATTTTATTATTATTTTAATGTCTACATAATGTTAGTAATGTTGTATAAAAATTTCGTTAAGAAATTTTACTGTTTAAATGCTTAATTCGATAAAAAGGACTAAATCGCGTAAAGTGTAAAAGTTACGTTCTAATAGATAAAGGTGTCTAATAGCTATGGAAATTTAAAGTAGAGGTCCTTATGTTGTAATTAATCCATCCATAAAGTGATTGGACTTTCATGGACATGATATATGTGTTTTCAAAGGTTAATATTTAAGGTTAATATAGTAAATTAGTAAATAAATAAAGTAAAATAATGTAAAAGATGTTATCATCTTCTTAGTTGAGAGGTCACCACCAAAAATTAGGGTAGAAAGAATCCATAGCTAAGCTTGAAGGTTCGGCCAACATTCCTTGTGTATGTAAGTGTATTCTTGCTCGGTTTTTAATGATTTATATGTTTTTGGAGTCGTTGTAGCTTAATCTAGCTAGCCCAGGGACTAAGTTGCAAAGTTGTTAAAAGTATAGGGTTTTACCATTTATGAATGTGTACGTGTTTTGATGTTTGATGATAGAAAATGAATGGTTGTTGTTAGATAAACAACATTTGTTTAGTGTTTATGGGAAAATAGTAATTTTTCCATAATAAGAATTTTGGGTTAAACTGAATAGAATGATATTTAAATAAGTTAATTTTGTTTATATATAGATCACAAAAAGCAACGTTTGGAATTAGATTGGGGGAAAAACAAAGTTGTGGATTGATTGCTCGATTTTTTTGTAATCAAACCACATAATGTTTGATCAGACTCATTAAATGGGAAAAAATGATGCCTCCAAATGGACATCTCTTTGTTTGGAATTGGAGATCCCATCAAATTCAAATGGTGGACGACGTTTATAGAATGGGAAAAATTATCTAATGACCATCCAAAATTCTTCAAATAAATGAAAAAAAAAACTTGAAAATATTCATATAACATACAAATGACATGTCATTAAAGGTTACCGTGTTTTGGGTGCTGGTCTGCACATTATACTGGTGGCTGAGTTTTCCAGCATGTGTTGCGGTTACCCGTCAGCTTGTGTGAGCAGACCCAGTGATAGCTCGAGAGTGAGCAATTATATGAGATATGAGATTGAGATGGTTTTGACCATGTATTGGCACTTAGTGTGCGAGATTCTCGAGTATCCGATATTATTCCAAATGGTTCAATGGGTATATTGATGATATGAAAGAGTAAAAGATTGTTATGTACTAGTACATGTATGTTCATGAATTTATAAGCATTGAATCTATGAGAATTGTGAGTTCTTCTCTAACCTTTTGATTGAATATGTGTTAGGCTTTTGGATTCAAAATGAGTTGCATTATGTTTTGTTTATTTCCTTAAATTGTATAAGAATGGTAAGTTGTACTTATTAGCCATACGAGCTTACTAAGCTTAATAGCTTACTCTGTTTACCTTTTCGTATTTTATAGTGATTCTGAAGCTTCCTCGGATTGGAAGTTGTCGGAGATCTCATCACACTATCCAGCCGTTGTTTTGGTACTTTTGAACTTTGTGTAATTTGGTTATATGGCATGCATAGGTCATTTGGTTTATGAAAGCCTATATGTTTTGGTTATGTAATTAACTCATTTAATATGGCCTGATTTGGTATATGATGGTATGTAAACATGTGTGTTTAGCCATGTGATTTGGGCTTATTTTGATAAACTTGGTTATGTAAATATGTATAAATAGCTCTTTGATATGTAGTTTATAATTGCTATGTGAATGCCTTGTTGTAAATTGGTTTTTAAGGTAGCAAATGGTTGAAATTGAAAATGTATTAGCATGCTAAGTATTAGGAAAAATAATGCATATATGAAATTGACCATTAGGTGATTTTGGATGTGGTATTGGTATGATTTGAATGCCCAATTGTGATATTTATAAGCATTGTTATTTGTTGGTATTGGTATAACATGATTTGGACTTGGTTATGGTTGGTTTGAATGCTTATTAATGATATAGTCATATGCTATTTGATGTGTTTAGGTTGTTGCAAATTTGGGTGAGGAATGTGGCTTAGAAAATAACATATTTTTATCCACACAGGTAGAGACACGGGCATGTGTCTCAGCCGTGTATGACACATGACTAGGTGACATGGACGCATGTCCCCTAATGTTTATTTAAAAACCAAGTTAGTAGCTTCACACAGCCTAGCACACGAGCGTGGCTTGGCCGTGTGGCACAAGTCAGTATACCCTCCAGTTTTCACACGGCCTAGCACACGACCTGGCACATGACCGTGTGTCCCCTGCACTTTGAAAATTTTCTATGTTTTTCTAAAAATTTATTATGTATTCAATTTAGTCCCGAACCACTTCTAATGTTTGTTTTAGGCTTCGAGGGCTTGTGTTAGGGACTATATGATTATATTTGAATGATTTCTATTTGGATTTGAGAAATATATATGAAATGTATGATTCTTTAAGAAATAAGTCTAGTAATGCTTCGTAACCCTATTCTGACGACGAATATGGGTTAAGGGTGTTACAACTCCTCTTGCTCTGTAGGAGTCGGATCGTGTGTTTGTCGGAACACTCTATTGCTTTGAGCAATTCATGTACCTAAGGGAACAAAATAAAATGCAGTAGGGGTGCCGACAAACAAACTCATAGAATCCAAAAAATATTCATCTAAAGGGTCTATAGTATAAGCAAATGTGAGAGATGAAAAATCAATTCCGGATGGAAAAATGTTTGTGACTAAACATGTGATGTATGGGTTGAGTATGAAAGATCGGTGGGCCCGAATTATGGCATGAAAAATTCGTACAAGCCAATATCCTAAGTTGACCTTATAACCGAAGTGCATACACCACAAGAAAAATAATTCTGTCTAAGTTAAGACAGAAGAAGAATCTTTTCGACTTTAATAGTTAAAAGCAAGGAATCTATGAATATATCTTAGGGCCAGTTCATGCACTGGTAAGGCTTTAGAGGTCTTATAATTTTAAATGTGATGCAAAGAGTGAGTTAGATCTGAGTAAGCTGAGTTGGCATCAAAATCGCTAGGTATCTCAAGTAAAATTGTATGGTACGAGTCGATTTGAATATCATCAGGGTCAGCGAAACCCATGGCTATGTTAAAATCCAAAATTGGCATACTAAATGTATTACCAAGCAATTTGAATGGAATTATGTTTAGGGTTTCAACTGTCCTAGCGGCATTTACATCGAAACTAAACGTTGCATAAAATTTGTTTACAAGCTTAACAATGCAGCACAGTTAATATTCGCATATGACGTCCAACCAATTAAACACATAATCATTCATATTAAGTGTATCAAGGGTAAAGAGAAATATATACTTACAGATCGGGATAGGAAAATTTCAAATTTTCTCGTATCTCGTACTATGTTCTGGGGTCGTGAAATTCAAAAATCCCTGTAGTCTTATTTCTTGCAATACTGTATAGGTACACCCCCGTTGGCCGTGCCTATTATCTCTCAGAGGTTGGTACTCCTCTTTGGCCTGACTATTTGGCAAAGTCAGCATATCAGCAGCCTCAATACTACTATTTAGGGTTGATTCTGGCTTTCCTCTCTGTTGGTGTGGTGGTTGCTGTCTAGAACGTGACGTGACTAACCTTGTTTGGTATGAAGGCGGTTGTTCGTTTCGATTCGATGGTTCTATACTATGGTAATTGGAAGTGTTGGTTCCGTTCAAATGATCTGTCGAATATGTAAGCAACGGAAAAAGAAGTAGAGGTCTAGGACGTTATACCTTATGCTATTAGAAGTGTCCAAACGGACTTGTAAGTAGTCTACCTTGTCCAATGTCGAACTCCTTCGACGGTGGTGTTGACTCGGTCTAGCAACTTGTATTGACAGTAGTGGAAATGGTTCTAAATCTTTGTCATTAATGTCGATGACGGGCAGTGTTGTAAAATAATTGTGACCCGATTAAGAGAAGTCAGGAATTTGTCGGTCCCTACTTTCTAGTACGAACCATGGTTTGTGTTGCCTTTGAGGAATGAACGACAACGTCTGTCATGGTTACGCATAGCAATGGTTGGCGGCGATGGTTCACGGTGTTGGAGATCGTTTGGAAATTGCTGTAGAGTGTTGCGATAGTGTTCAAAAGGTTGTGGTAGGGGTTTTAAAAATAGTGGCATTTATGGGATGAGGTATGATGGTGGTTGGGCTTTGAAAAGTAGTGATTTTATGGGTGAAGGTTCAGTAATGAATAGATGCGAATGGCGACGATGCACGGCGAAGGGGAGAGGTGAACGACGGTGGAGAAAAAAATAAGAAAAACATGCGACAAAGCTTCTCCAATTAGTAGTGTTTTGGCGCGGTGGTGCGTGGCAAAGAAAAAGGAAGACTAATCAGTAGTCAATTGTGGCAGCAGCGGTATGGAAATGTAAGGTTTTTAGGGTTTTATTTTAGAGAAGATAGGGGAAGAAGAAGAAGAGAAAGGGAAAAAGAGAAGAGAAAAATGGGGGGTTTGAATCGTTTAGGTTTTTTTTAATAATACCCTGTTTAGGTTTTATTTTGGGCTCCTTTTCTTTTTTTTTCTTTGGGCCCCATTTGGCTGTTTGGCCCAATTTTTTTTTTGTTTGCGCTAATTGGGTTTGGGATCATTCTTTTCTTCTTCTTTTTTCTCTTTTTATAGTTCGGGTTTTGGATTTTTTTATTTGGGTTTGATTTTTTTTTATTTTTGGGTTGGCTTTGTTCAGAAAAATAACAGCATTGAGCATGGTGTGACGTGGCACGCCATGATTGGAATCCAATTTTTGAAAAAAAGGACAATCTCTACCAACGTTCCTGGAAAATAATACGTTAAAATAGGTTAAATAATAAACTTTTATTTATTTATTTTATTTTCAACCTAAATTAAATTGAATTCAAAATTAAACAAATTAAAATAAATATAGGTTACCTCCCAAAAAGTGCTTTTATTTAACGCCGTTAGCTCGACGACTAAAATTTTATTTGTATAGCTCATTGAGAATTAATTCTTCCACCACGTACACTTGGAAAATATCGTAAAAAGGTTTTAAACTTTGCCCATTGACCTTGAAACATTTTTTAGACTCCTCGCTTTTAATTTCAACTACACCATGATAAAACAATTGAGTAATAACAAAAGGACCAAACCATTTGGTTCGAAGTTTACCTGTAAAAATCCTTAGTGTAAGGTTGTAAAGTAGCAATTTCTAACCAACTAAAAATTGTTTGCGGGATATTTTTTGGTCATAGAATGCCTTGGTTTAGTCTTTATAGATTTGGGCATTTTCATATGCGTCATGATGGATTTCTTTGAGCTCTTGAATGTTTAATTTTTGATAATCTCCTGCGACGTCCAACTCCATGTTGCATTGTTTAACAGCCCAAAATACCTTCTGTTACAGCTCTACTGAAAGGTGACAAGATTTATCGAATACGAGTCAGTAAGGGAATATGTCTATGGGTCCCTTGTAAGTCGCACGGTATTCCCACAATGCATCGTTTAGTCATAGGCTCCAGTTCTTCCAATCCAATTTTACGGTCTTCTCCAGAATTGAGTTTATTTCATAGTTCGAAACTTTTGCTTGACCATTTGTTTGTGGGTGATAAGCAATGGTCACGCATTGTGTTACCCCATACTTTTTCAATAGTGTATCGATTATCTTGCTGCATAAATGTGTTCCTCGATCTCTAATCAACGCTCTCGATGTGCCAAACATCGAAAAAATAGAGTTTTTTTTAGAAATTCTGCTACAATTTTAACATCATTATGATGGGTAGCTTTATCTTCTACCCAATTATACACGTAATCTACAGCGAGAAAAATATAAACATTACTAAATGATAAACAAATGAACCCATAAAATCAATGCCCTATTCATAAAAAATTTCGCATACATGTATAGGTGTGAAGGGTATTTAATTCATTCAACTTAAATTACCCACCTTTTGACATCTTTCGCAAGCCTTATAGAAGTAAACATCACGAAATAATCCACACTCAGGCACCTTATGTGCAGTACATTTTGGGCCAAAATTCCCTCCACAAGTGTAAGAATGACAAAAGGTTAGAATAGATTGTACATCGGTTTTTGTGACACAGTGTCGGATTACCTGATTGGAACAATGTTTCCATAGGTAGGGTTCGTACCCAATATAGTACCGTGCATGTCGTTTGATTTTATCTTTTTCAAAGCGTGATAAGTCAGAAGAGATAATACTTATAACAAGGTAATTTACCATATCTGCATACCATTGGTAAATTGCTTGTGCTGAAAGTAGATTCTCGTCCCAAAAATTATCCTTCAGAGGTGTTTTGATTTTTGAGAGTGGTAACCAAATCCAGTGATCCGCTACTAAGTTCTCGCACCCTTTCTTGTCTTTAATCTCGAGGTTGAATTCTTGTAAAATCAGAATCCATCTAATCAACCTTGGTTTCACCTCCTTCTTTCCAATCAAATATTTTAAAGCTGCATGGTCAGAAAAAACAATGATTTTAGTGTCTAACAAATATGTTCTATTTTTTTCCAAAGCAAAAACAATAGCTAATAATTCTTTTTCAGTAGTTGAATATTGCTTTGGGCGACAACTAATGTTTTAGAGGCGTAAGATATAACGTGAGGTTCCTTCCCAATTCTTGACTCAATGATGGCTCCCACACTATGATCATTTGCATCACACATGAGTTAGAAGGGATAGACCCAATTCGATGGCTGCACTATGGGAGTTGAAACAAACTCATGCTTAAGAGTGTCGAATGCGTCCTTACATGGTTGATCAAATTCGAACTCTTTGTCTTTTTGCAAGAGGTTACAGAGTGATCACGAAATCTTCAAAAAATCCTTTATAAAGTGTCTGTAAAAACCTGTATGGCCAAGACAGTTGTGGGGTACAAAAGTGAGTTAATAACATTAGTTTTAGCCTTATCGACCATGATCCCTTCAACAGAGATAATATGTCCTAAAATTAAAACCTTTTCAACCATAAAATGACATTTTTCATAATTTAGAATGGGATTAAATTCTAGGCATCTTTTCACAATCTTAGTGAGATTTGACAGACATTCATCGAAAGAATTACCACACATTGTGAAATCATCCATAAATACCTCTATTATTTTCTTGACATCGTCGGAAAATATTCTTATCATTCACCTCTCCGTTTATAGATGAATGTGCCAAAGGGACACATAAACATTGTCTTTTCTTGCTCTTTTGATGCTACTAGAATCTGAAAAAAAAACTGAATAACCATTAAGACAATAATAGTGAGATTTACCAACTAAGTGTTCAAGCTGTAACAGCCCCTTTTTCAGTGGTGTTGGAAACGGTGGTTTCGAGACTGCCAAATCCAACGAGTAACTTTGTAAATATTATATTTAATATTTTACGAGTTAATTGTGATTTTAAAAAGGTTTTTGATATTGTGATTTTTGTTTTATAAGCGATTTAAAGTTCAAGTGGTAAGACCCTAATGTCAAGTGTTTTAGAAATTGAGGTATCGGGACCTAATTTTTTATAAACCAAGCCATAAATATTTTTATAAATATTTACAGAGTGTAATTAAGGTGGTATTAAAGTTACATTGGAAAATTTTATCGCTTCAATAGTTAATTAAGCAAAAAGAACTAAATCGTAAAAGTTAAAAAGTCAATTACTATTAGTTTAAAGTGTTAATTAAGTAAAGAATATTAATTAGGTGGCCTTATTGTGTAAATTAGCCATCTTAAAGATAGTGAGGTAGTTGGATGCTTTGATTTCTTTTAATTATAAAGTTTTATATGTTCTTTTATTAATAATTAAATAAAAGGTTAAAAAAATAAAGAAAACATGATAGTTTTCTTCCCCAATTTGTTTTTTTCTTCACTAAAACATCATAGGAGAAGCTTCAAATTTCGGTTCTTCTTGGATGATTCATGGTAAGCCATTTCTCAGCCATTTTTAATAATTTTTATGTTTTTAAGATCATTGCAACTAGGTCCAGCTAGCCCGTATCTTCGATTTTGAAGCTGTTAAAGATTTTGAAGGTTGCCACTGATGAATCTTGTTATTTTTTATGTTAGATGATGAATTTGGAATGTTGATTTATATTTACAAGTATTTTGTTAAGTGATTTTGATGAAATTTTTCGATTAGGGACAAATTATTTAAATTAATAAAAGTACAAGGATTTAATGTGAAATTGTTGCATAAATGGGCTGTTTTGGATACCATGAACATTTGACTAAGCTCAATTCTGGGTAAAAATGGTTAATTTGCTTATTTTGGGCTTAGGGACTAAATTGAATAAAAGTAAAACTTTAGGGGTAATTTTGTAAAAATGTCAAAAATGACCAAATTGTATGAAATGAATTTTTTATTGTATAAATTAATATATTGAATGAAATTATTAATTTATATCAAGATTGGATGGAAAATCGAGGAAAATAAAAAATTACCAAAATGCCCCTAAACTTTGGTATTTCTGCAATTTAGCCATGTAAGTTCGTATGAACTATACTCTGTATATTTTTTATTAAATTAAATGCTATTATATGAAATTTTATTGAAAATGAATCGTTTATATATATTTTATTATACAATTTAGCTTATAACGAAATAAGGAAAATTCAATGACGCACGACAACTATCGAGTCCCATTTGAACCTTAGGAATATTTAGGATACAAATTACATGTCATTAGGGGTTACCGTGTTTTGGGTACTGGTCTCGTACGTCCTACTAGTGGCTGAGTTTCCGGCATTTGTTGCGGTTACTTGACAGCTTGTATGAGCAGCACCGTGTAGCTACGTCTTGACTGACAGCTTGTGTGAGCAGACCCATTTATGGATCGAGAGAGAGCACTGATATGAGATATGAGATAGTAATGGTTTTGACCACATGTTGGCACATAGTGTTCAAGATTCCCACGTAGCCGATATTATTCTAATGGTTCAACGGGAGATGTTATGTTACGAGACGATATGAGTTCAATACGAACTAATACAGGTATATATATATGAAATACATGGAAATGATGGTACGTGATATATTGATATATAGAAATGGATTATATATATATGAAGAAACGGTAAGAGAATGATATGTATCATGACATGTACATATATGAATATCTTTGATATGTTGATACATGGAAATTATGTAAGTGGAGACAAGTAATAAACTTAAGTATGACATGTGTTGAGAAAATAAGGTTATCAATGTTGGATTTACATGAAATATGTTTAACTAAGCTAACATGTGTTGTTGTTTGATGCTTAGGCAAGTGTCAAGCTGTTGGTTGAATGGTATTCTATTTACTTATAAGTTGCATTGAAATGGTAAGTGCTCAAATGAAAATATGCTTGCGCTCATGAAAAAGTGGTAAGGTCTAAATTATGCAATTTCTTATAAAATGTCTTATCATGTGATTAATTCAAAAAGGGCTATGTTTAAATGCACTAGCTTGTGGCTATGGTTGAATGATATACTTATGACTCATGTGTTATGCATATGGAATGGGTGTGGATAGTAATGAAATGCAAATGAAAATAAAGAAATTTGGAAGAGTTTAAAGTTGTCTAAAATCCTACTATGCTAGGGATAATATGTATAAGTGATGATGTGGATTTGCTCATTTTGTGAGTTGTTGAATTTGGTTTCATAAGTCGTGTGGTATTGATATATGATTATTCTTGATATGTATAAATTTTATATTGGAAATGGATTGATCTGATTAAAGTTTATTCGAGCTTACTAAGTATTCATTGCTTACGTAGTTATTTTTCTTTACTTTTTAGACTATCAAAAGCTCGATTAGGTTGGAAGCTCGTCAAAGATTTAGCACACTATCCAATGATTATATGGGTAGATTTTGATATCTTGGTTAAGGTTATAATGGCATGTATAGGTATTTTAGTTAATGTTGACATATGTGTTTTGGTTGTTGATATGGTCATTTTGGTTGACTTGACTTATTGCATTTTGGCAGTGTAATGAATTTAGTTTTGGCATGTAAATATTAGCCTTAAAATGGTGAATGTTTGGTTTGTTATGTTTGAATGATGGAAGATGAATTTAGTTTTGGTTTGTTGTGTTTGGCTTGATTATGCATGATTTTGGTGCCTTTTGAGGGCTTATGTATATGTGCAAAAGGGATTATAGGTACATGTTGAAAAGGGTGAGAAAAATGGCTTGTAAAATGGCCTATTTTCGTCCACACAGGTAGAGACACGGTTGTGTGTCTTAGCCGTGTGTGACACCCGGCCAGGTAGTACGGCCGTGTGTCCCCTGTAGTTTTTCAAAGGGTTGCAAGTCAAGTTTTACACGGCCTAGCACACGGCCTGACACACGGGCATGTGAGGTTATTTCAAAGGGTACACAGCTTGGCACACGGGCGTGTGGCTTGACCATGTAACCAAGTTAGTGAGTTACACGGGTACGGACACGGGCTGGGACATGACCGTGTATTCCTATTTCGAATGCCCACATGGCCTAGGACACGAGTCACATGGCCTGGCCACACGGCTCTATGACCCCTACAGTTTGTAAATTTTCATCTTTTCCCTGAAATTTCTATATGTTTTTTATTTAGTCCCGATATGTTTCTAATGTATTTTTAGGGCCTCGAGGGCTCGTATAAGGGACAATATGTATGCTATTAATTGGTTTTCTTGTAATTGATGATATGAAATAAATACTTTAATTTTTTTATAGTTCTGAAATGTAAAATTCGATAATGCTCCGTAACCCTATTCTGAGGACAAATACGAGTTAGGGGTGTTACACAAGCATTTGGTCAATAATATGAAGTGTAAAGTGGTCTTTTCGAGTTAAAGAATTCAACTTCCTATAATCTATGTAGATCTCCACCGGTTTTGGACCTGAGTGGGAACTAATTTCCTTACTGAATTTTTAATTACAGTCAAATCAGTTTTCTTAGGTACTAGATGAACTGGGCTAACCCAGTTACTATCGGAAATTAGATAGATCATCCCGACATCTAGTAACTTCTGAATTTCCTTTTTCACTACCTCTATCATGGTAGATTGAGACTTCTTTAAGCTTATTTTCTTGGGTTCGTATTTCTTCTATCGGAATCTTGTGTATACAGGTTGAAGGACTTAAACCTTTAATATCAGTAATCGTCCATCTGATTGCCCCTTTGTAGTCCCACAAAACTCGAACTAAGTTCTCTTCTAGTCTCAAAATTTTATTGAAAACTATCACTGGTAAAGTTTTCCCATCACCCAAGAAGGCGTATTTTAAATGTTCCAGTAACGGTTTGAGTTCCAGTTTTGGAGTCTGCAAAATAGAAGGAAAAAGTTTAGTTTTAGGAGGAGACAACACAAAATTTTTACCTTGACTTCTGGGAAATTGTGGAGCTTCCATAAAAATAACAGCTTTATGAATTGGCTCTTCGAACATCATTAACTCCTCTAGTTTATCCATAGTATTGAGGTCTAAACTCCTACAAAGTGTAGTTTATAATTCATCATCTTCATGATATTCAAAATGTGACTTTGTTAGTGGTTCAATAATATTGATACTAGAGACATTCGACATTGTACTAGGTCTGCCCATCGCCTCATAAACATTAAATTTGAGCACATCACTGTCAAACTCCATAGTGAATGTTCCACTTAAAACATCAATTTTTATAAATGTAGTGCTTAAAAACGTACTCCCGAGTAGAATATTGGAAGAATTTTTTGAGACGTCTTCCTCCATGTCGATGATGTAAAAATCTGCAGGAAAAATTAGTCCATTTACCTTAATGAGGACATCTTCCAACATCCCTTTCGAATACACAGCTGACCTATCTGCCAATTGAATGATCACCCATTTCTTTATGCCAACATTACCTATTTTGCAAGATATAGAAAACATACCTTGTCCTTACACTTGGGCAAGATTTTCCTTTGTAAAACCTAGCAAATACGTTTTCTCCTGCATTTACCTTTTTATTACCATTAAGCTTCTTTTTGTCAATGCATAATTCCTTCAAGAATTTTGCATATCGTGAAACTTGTTTAATCGCATCGAGTAAAGGGATGTTAATTTCTACCTTCCAGGATGTCTCTACGATTTCTTTCTTTTCTAGTTTCTTCTTACATTGGGAGAGCCTTCCAGGAAATGAGGGTGATACCATGAATAATTTTTACAGTGTCGACTCCATTGTAGCCACTGGATCATGTTTCTGTACTTCCCATCTAGCATCGTAGGTATAACTCGTGCTAGGTACATCTTTCAAAATCGTTCCACTTCTTAAGGCCATAGCACTTGTATTTTGTCGTAGATTCGACTCTATTCAAGACGGTATTTTTCCTTGTGACTCCAATTGACTGACTGTAAGCGCAAGCTTACTCATCTATTTGTCTAGCTCTTGAAGATGTGTTTCCATCTTCTGTTGGAATTTTTCAGTACTATCAACTAACTTCTCCACTATGGTTTCAAGGGATGACTTTTTTAGAGTTTGAAACTGCTAAGGCAAATGTGGCCCTGGCTGGTACGGTTGGTTTATTGAGGATTTGATCCGTAGCTCAAATTTGGGTAATCCCTTCATCTCGTATTGTAAGTATTTGAATAGGGATCATAACGCCTTTGGGGTGGCACCAGGAAGTTCCCTACAGCATCAACTTTAGCCATCGTATCCTCTTACAAGATGGAACACGAGTCTGTGGGATGATTAGGCATGGCATAAATCTCACACAATCAAGCTGGGTTCATTTTTCCTGCAAGCAAATTTTGAACTACATTAGTTTGCTTTTCAATTTTATCTTATAAGGTTAGAGTACTTAACCCATGAACTCGTCTTGTAGGTTCTATAGTTAGTCGAAACTGTTGGAAATTTATAGCCATCGTTAAGATTAGTTCCCTTGTTCTTTAGGGAGTCATGTTAACAAGTGCCCATTCACTAGCAGCGTCAATCATCTTCAAATCCATATGGAGTAACCCCTCATAGAAATATTGAAGAAGTGATTTTTCAGATAGGTCATGTTCTGGGCAACTCACGTACAACTTCTTGTATCACTTCCAGTTGTCATAGAGTGATTCGGCCTCCTTTTGTCAAATTCTGACAATATCCCTCTTTAATTCGGTTGCCTAAGCTACTAGAAAGAACCTGTTAAGAAACCAACGAGATATGTTAGACCATGTATTAATAGATCCTGAAGGTAAATAAAATAACCATTCTCTGCAGATCGGCTAACAAAAAAGGAAAAAGTTCGAAGTTTAATTTGATCATCAGTTACTCTCTGTGGTTTCATGTTTAGGAAAACTATATGGAACTCCTTAAAATGATTGTGGGGGTTCTCGTTTTGCAAATCACGAAAAGTGGACAATATATAAATTAAGCCCAACTTTAATTCAAATGGTGTTCCTCCCATTGGATAAGTTATGCATAGTGGTTGTTACTTATCTAGTGCCACAACAAGCTGATGGTTTGATTTGCCATTTCTTTTGGTTCACTAAGTGTATCGTCCATTGCTTTCATGTAAGACACTATTTCTTATTCAGCCTCTCTTAATTGCGGTTGTTTTTCATGTCAAATAATTTCTCTTCGTAGTGTTCATCTAATTTCTTGATTTTCATTTCAAACTCTAAGCTTCTTGATTCTCATCTGTTCATAAGCAAAATAATTGAAAATTAGAATAATTTCCAATCTTAGGCAAGATGCCAAAATTTAGTGGGCGTCGAAACCACTAAATATAATTTCCTACACTTTAACTTAATTAAATAGTAATGTAGAGTAATAGGGTCGATCCCATAGGGATTGGGATTCCTAATTTTCCTATTTACGTGACCAGATTTCTAAGTCTAGATAGCTATCATGCCCATGACCTGTGCGTGTAGAGCTATAAAATAACTAAAATGGGGGAATTTAGTTGATAAAGAAAATAATAACAAACAAATATAAAATAAAATAAAAACACAAATTTATGATTGCAAAATAAAATTATGGAAATTAAATCAAATCGGTGAATCAAATATATTAATGCTTAGCATCAGCCTCGGTACACTCCGAAATCAAATCGATCCTTGAAAAATGGATTTTCCCTTCCAAGCGATAAGTTAGTTATAGCGATCAAGGACGCCTCAACTGCCAATTTTTCCTCGTGTAGTTGGATCCGGTACGACCTGCAAACTGACCCTTGCCGATTTTCTAACCATGTAACACGTGCCCGTAATTTAATATTTCGATGACCTTGCGATCTACAAAGCCAACTCGAATTAACGGTCTCAATCGTGTGGGTCTTTTAAATCCAATCACTACCTCCCTTGATGGAACCCAACTAGCTTTTTCTAATTCGACACATCAGTTTGTTCGCTAGAACTCGAATACGGTATACAACCAACCCGATTTCCCAACTGTACGCCAATAGAACTCGCACTTAATGTGCACTTTGAGCTGAAATTGAATCAACTTTAAGAGACGATTGTGATTATCCCATATACCGAAGAGATAACGAATACCGTGTTAAAAGGTTTTTAGTGTTAGTTCATAACTCACGATTTTTTTGTCTAAATGATACCCAGGCTAAAACTAAAAGGAAATTAGTTGAACATGAGATTAATCATGCTTTGCTGGTTTATGAGAAGGAATTTAATGGTAATGATGAAATGTGGAAATGAGAAAGGACTTAGGAAACAACTGAACCAAAAATGTGAAGAAACAAGGAAAAGAAAATGAAATGGCAGAATGCTCACAAATTTTTGCTATAGATGTAACATCTCAAATTAGGGCCTAGTCAGAACAGTGGTTTCGAGACCACAAATTTAAATTAGAAATAATTATTTTATAATTATTATAAGGTCTATGATATGTTTATATGATTGTGTAAAATTTTCATGAAGAAATTATATGTGAGAAGTGTTTAATTTGGCTTTAAGGACTAAATCGCGTAAAGTACGAAAGTTGCATTCTAATAGCTAAAGGTATTAAATAGCAATAGAATTTTTAGTGGAAGCCTTTATGTGAAAATTAGCCCATTAATAAGTTAGTGGAAGATATTTGTTTGGTATTATTGAAATTAGTTAGAAATTAAAAGGGTAAATGGGTAATTAAGTTAAAAAGGTATAATAAGACAAAAATGCAAAAAGCTATCATCTTTTTTATTTCTCTTTCTTCTCCACCGATTTTTACCCAAGGAAATAGCCATGGAAGCTTGAAAATTTCAGCAACTTTAACCCTCACAAGTCAGTGATTTCGATGGTCATTTTTGATGATTTTTGTATTTTTGGAACCCTTGTAGCTTAATTTAGCTAATGAGGGGACTATTTTGAAAAACGGTTGAAAGTATAGGGTTTTTCCATGAGAATATCCATGTTGTTTGCTGCATTTTTATGGAAGAAAATGAATCTTGGTTGTTAAATAAAAAACTTTTGTTAAGTGATTTTCATGAAAACACCTAAAATGGACCATTTTGTAAAAGTGGTAAAATAGATGGTAAAGGTGTGAAATAATGAAATATGTGGGTTGCTATAATTAAGATAAATATTCGGCTAGGCTTGGGTAGGAATAAAATTGAATGAATTTTATTTTTCGAGCCTAGGGACTAATTTGCAAATAAGTGAAAGTTTAGGGGTAAATTTTTAAATTTTCCAAAGTATATTTTTAGGTAAATTTGAATATTGTGAGTAATAAATAAGCTATATTTGAAATGTTAGATCAAGAAAATCGAGATTCAGGCTTAAATCGAGAAAGTACATAGTTGAGGACAAAAAGGGAATAGTTAGCCATTTTTGCATTCGAGATAAGTTCATGTGATAATAATAATGCAATGTCTTATTCGAATTGAAATGCCTAATTATTATTATATAATTTGTATGAATTGTTACGGACATACTCGACGAGGAATCGACAAACGAAACGTATGATAAAATTGGTAAGACAATAATGTTATTGTGATTTGTGATTGCAATATGAATTGATATCAAAATGCGGATGCGTTGAATTATATGTTTGTGGTACTATGTTCGTGATGGTGTTATGCTTCACGAAATTATATTGTAAGCTATGTATATGTAATGACCTAAAACATATGTCTATGATGTTTGATGACATTGTAATAAATGGTAACTTGGTGTTAAAGAGTGATATTACATGGAATATGTATAACGAGATTTGTTGTGGTAAAACTCCCAGTTGAACCTTAGAAATAGATTGGATATCCATACTAAGACATTTGGTTGATATGTGTGCTAGTGTAAGACCATGTCTGGGACATGGCATCGGCCACATTACGAGAGCCAGTGTAAGACCATGTCTAGGGCATGACATCGGCCACATTATGATAGCTTGTAACATCCCGAAATAGGGCCTAGTCGAAATAGTAGTTTCGGGACCACAAATTCGATGTTAAAATAATTATTTCATGATCATTATATGGTCTAGGATATGAAAATAAACATGTGTTAAAGTTTCATGAAGAAATTCTACGTGTAAGGTGTCCAATTGGAAATTTAAGGACCAAATTGAATAAATTTCAAAACTTGGATTCTAGAAGTAATTTGTATGAAATTGCTTTCGAATTTTAATTGGAGGTCCTTAAAGAGTAATTTACCCAATTTTTAAGTTTTTGGACAAAAATGGGCATGCATGGAAAATTTGGAAAGGTTAGTAAAGAAGGGCATTTTGGTCATTTGGTAATAAAATTAATAAAAAGGGAAAAAGGAAGCAAAATTCAGCCATTTCTTCTCCATGGCTACTGAAAATTAAAGGGTCTCCATAGCTAGGGTTTTCAACATTTTCAAGCTCAATAGTAAGTGCTCCCTAGCCCCGTTTTTAACGTTCTTCATATTTTTTATATCCTTATAACATGTTCTCTTTATTTCTACCCATATTTCAAGCTAGCGTTCATGTTCAAAAATTTACCCATGCATGAGATGTTTGTGTTTTGATGATTTATGGAGGAATATGAGAGTTTAAAGGATAGTAAACAACTTTTACTAAGTAATTTTTCATGGAAATGGCTTAAGGGACCATTTTGTAAAAGTTGTGAAAATGGGTAGAAAAATGTGAAATAAAAGAAAATGTAGGCTGCTGTAGGCAAGAAAAATATCTGACTAGGGTTGGGTAACTTAGAAATTTCATGCATTTCATTATAAGAGCCTTAAGACTAAATTATAAAAGTGTGAAATGTCAAGGGCGAATTGGTCATTTTTCCTGGGATGAGTCTTAAGCCAAAAATGAACAATGGGAGGTATTACTAATTTATTTTTACTGATATAGACCCCGAGGAACCAATTCTGGAGGTCGACCGTAGAAAACAAAAGGTTTCGGAATAACCGAGACACGAATTTGAAATGACTACCAGGTAAGTTCGTATAACCCGAAGTAAAATTTTAATGTACTTAAATAATGCATGTTCTTGAATGTATGAAAATTTAGATATTCATTGTATGATAATCCATGAAATGTGCTAGTGTAAATGAGAAGATGATAAATGTCCCGGGTGAAATAGAAAGGGAAGTCTGATGGATAATTTATGGCTTACATGACATGAGATTTTGCATGTGTTGTAGAAAAGGATTTAGCCCAGACGGGTAATCCGATGATCTCAAAATAGAAAGCATCTAGCTCGGACGGGTGTTCCTTGAGTGATCGAGCCTCCCGAAGAATATGGGTGTAATATGGATTTAGCTCGGACGGGTAATCAGATTGAGGACTGAAATTTAGCCTGGACTGGCAATTCAGATCCGAGCATATGAGAGCAATTGTAGTAAAAAGGGATTTAGCCTGGACTGGTAATCCCGGCATTACTCTATGAGTTATTATTACGGGGGAATTTAGCCCGGACTGGTATTCCAACTAGAAGATGTAAGGTCCGCGGGAGTGCGTACATGAGATGATCACTTGTATGACTTGACGGTAATTGGGCTATCCATCGAGATTTTTGAGAAATTCAACGGGATTAACATGAGAAATAAAGAATGGATATTGAATTGATGAGCTCATCTAAGACTAATGACATGATGTATTGTTATGAGACTAACTTGATGATTGAGTGTATTTTATACTTGTTGGAATCATTACCTAATATGGTAGTATGTTAATAAACCGGTAAGTTTACTTTCCAGTTATCCGGACTTACTAAGCATGTTAATGCTTACCCCCTTTCTTTTCTCTGTTTTACAGGGCTCGTGGACTCGTAAAGATTGGAAGACAGTTGGAGAATCAACACACTATCGACTTGTCCCGCTTTGGTATATAGATACTTTTATTTTGTTTAATGGCATGTATAGGCTTTTTGCTTATTTTGTTATATATGTCATTTGGCTAGCCAATGTAAAGGCTTAAATGGTATACTTACTCTTTTGTATATGGCCATGAGATATGGCTCATATTGATGTAGGTTGTTAACCTACTAATGATGCATGTTTATGTTTAAATTTTTTATAAGATATGATGATGAGGGTTATCATGGATGGATGATTGAAATGGGACCTAATAATTTGAGGGTGGACATAGCATATAATGGTATATAGTTATAATATGGCCTAAGTGTAAAATGTAAAATGGGCTATGTTAATCCCTAATTCAAAAAGGATAATCTAGCATGTACTAAACAGATAAGATGAGGTTAACATGCAATGAGTTATGCCAAGGTTGTTTAATAGTATAAATAGGTCATATTAAATACCATTGAAGTCTTTAAGTGTGTATGGGTGATAGAGGGTGACCAAAGGCTTGGAAAATAGCCTTAAAAAGGTCTACACGGGTAGACACACGGGCATGTGTCTAGGCCATATGTGACACATAGTCAGCCTCATGGGCGTGTTGCCTGGCCATGCGTCCCCTGCTTCTAGAGTTTTAAGTCAGTTTGCATGGTAGTAAACACACGGGTAGAGACACGGCCGTATGTCTCAACCGTGTGATGGACGTGTGCCTTGGCCATGTGCCTCAAAATGAATGATGACATCATAAACAGAATGTTAGGGTTTTAGGACACGGGCGATGACATCAGCATGTCTAGGCCGTGTGAGGGACACAGGCCAGGGACACGGGTGTGTGCTTGGTCGTGTAAGTTCGAAATAAAAAATAAATTCAAATAATTCAACACGGGTGAAGGACACTGGTGTGTCCCTAAGCATACTGGCGTGTGAGGCATAACCCTAGGAATTTTACTAAAATTTTTAATAGTTCTTGGTTTAGTCCTGAATCGATTTTAGTGTATGTTTTGGACCTTTTAGGTCCATAATAGGGACACTATGATGTTGTTTGATTGGTTTTAAATTAGAATGAAATTTTATAACCCGTATTCTTTAAAATGTTTGAGTATGTGTCCAGTAACGCCTCGTACTTTGTCTCGGTCTCGGGTACGGGTAAGTGGTGTTACAGAGCCACTGTAAGACCATGTCTGGGACATGGCATCGGCCTCAATATACGAGCCAGTGTAAGACCATGTTTGGAACATGGCATCGACATTGTTATATGTGTCAGCATAAGACCATGACTGGGACATGGCATTGGCACTGATGTATGAGAGCCAGTGTAAGACCATGTTCGGGACATGGCATCAGCATTTTACCCTTTTTTATGAGGCTTATCGGGTATCCTTTAGTATTCCAACTGGTTCAATGGGTGATTTAAAGATTGTGTCATGATTGAGAAAAGTTATGATGATGTTGCAAGTGGTACAGGTATGTGCGCAAAACTCATGAAAAATGATCTCGTTTATGATGCACGTTTGGTAAGGATGCAAATAAGTAAGTCATGCCCATGAGAATGATTTTGTGATGACCTTGTGATTATGGGTCTATGCTTATGATGTATAAATATGTATTTTTACCATGATGGTTGAAATGATTTGTAAAGGTGTTATAAACTTAGTTATCATTATTCTACACTAAAATAGTTTTGGACAAAAGCAGTAGTCCAAATTTGAAAATTCACCAAATATTATGGAAATTGATTTAGAGGTTGAATAAAATATGAAATTAAAGCTTATCGAGTCTAGTTTCACATAGAAGAAACAGTGTAAGCAAAAGAATTTCATGTTATGAGATATTTGGATTTCTGTGAGATAGGGCTAGAGTGATTTTGGGTTCCCTTGTCTTAACTTCGGAAAATAATTAAAAATTGCATAAAAATAATTATGAGTTCCTTAATGAGTCTACTTTCAAGAGAAATATACGGGAACATTATCAGAATTCCGTACTATAAGATAATTAATTTTTAGTGAAGAAGGGTTGAAACTATTAAATAGCAGAACAGAGAAGATTTAAAGAATAAACTGTACTTATTGGATAGACCAAAAATTCTGAAAATTTTATGGTAAGACAATATGTGAGTCTAGTTTTAGAGAAAATTAGCAGATCTTAATTTTGAGTTTCATACCTCAAGATATAAATAATTTAGTGACTGTGACTCAAGTAGACAGCTTGAGATGAACAAGAGTAAATAGTAAGATTCTGTGCAATTATGATTGTATTAACTTGTGAACATGTTGTGAGAATTGTTAAAACATGTTAATAAATTACTTATTATTTTCATATGAACTTACTAAGCTATATAGCTTACCCCTTTCCTTTCATTTCTTTCATAGTGCCACAGATGCTAGCTCGGGTTGGAAATCGTCGGAGATTCTATCACACTATCCAGCTATTGAAGTCTATGGCATGTATAGGGACTTAGTCAATTCGATATGTGTCATTTGATTTGGCCAAATGTATTGGCTCATAATGGGAACATGATTCGTTTTGTATATGGCCATGTGATGTGGCTCATATTGGTTATTGGATTGTAAACCTATCCATATATGCATGCATGTGCTAAAAGGTTTCATAGGGTGTGGTCATGTGTGTTTAGCATGGATGAATTGTGAATGTGCCCTATATTACTTGATGGTTTAAAAGTGACTAAATTGGTCTATGGATAGAATTTAGCATAAGTATGAAGTGTAAGAAGGTGTTGACGATAATTATGGCATGTTGATACGTTTAAACTAGGTAAAGTATGGTGCCTTATGGATGAATAAATTGATATGAAATTGCCTCGAAAAGTGCTAGTGAAGTTATGTTTAAGTAAGTGCTAACGAGGGTGCCAAGTGGCTTGGTAAATAGCCATTTTATGGGCCACACGGGCAAAGACACGACCGTGTGTCTCATCCGTGTGGAGGACACGGTCTAGCACATGGGTGTGTGACTTGGCGTGTGACCCTATATCGTTGCTGACGTCATAAACAGAAAGTTACAAGGGTGGAGGACACGGGCGTGTCCTGAGCCATACGGGCGTGTGTGATCACACGGCCTGCCCATACGGGCGTGTGACTCTCCAAAATATAAAAATTTTCTAAGTGTTGTTAAAAGTTTGTAAGTTCTCGGTTTAGTCCCAAACCACCCCAAATGTATGTTTTGGGCCTCGTAAGCCCATATAAGGGACATTATGAATATGAATAAATATTTTTAATTTGACTGAAATTTTATGGCCCAGTTTAACATAGTTGTGTATGTTTAAGCCCGGTAATGCCTCGTACTCTGTCCCGACCTCAGACTCGAGTAAGGGGTGTTACAATAGTTGTGGGAAAGAGATTAGAGAAAATAAATTATTTTTTATTCAATCTCCGGTGTATTTTTTCCAAGCCACCATACAAGGTATTTATATGCATTCCATATGCTAAACTTAGCCTGATTCACCTAACAACCAACCCACTAAAATCATATTTTATATAAGATTTTTTTTCTAAATCTAGCTTTTACAAAGTCCAATAGAAAATTTGATCAGCCATAAATTTTACAAAATTTTCAATTTGCCCCCTTTTATTGTTTGTGCTCTAATTTAACCTGATTTGCTTGTTAACTCGAATTTTGATACTCCAACTGCGTACCTAATAAAATTAAACAAAAAATTACAGACTCAGTAGGGTGCGTTAAATATACAAATTCAACTTGTTATCAATGTCTTCTGAAGTTAGTCAAGAAGAAGTCCCAAGTATTAGCTGTTTCTTGTTCAACAATTGCAATAGCTATTGATAGGATTTTTCAATTATTGTCTTGTGTAACAACCAACAACAAGTGATGCACATATCTCTCGTACATGAATGTGCTGTCAATTTGGACTAATGGTTTACAGTACTAAAATGCTTCAATGCATGGCTTGAATGTCCAAAAAAAAACAAAGGAAAATTCTTCTCCATTGGACCAGTCGATTTCCATGATATGTAGGTTTCATTTGCATTTCGATGACGGTACCTGGGACATACTAATTCAATACCTTCAACCATTGCCACAAATAATTATATAATTTATCCCAACCGTTATGCATATTTTTTATTGCCTTTTATTTGGCAACCCATGCCTTGTAGTAGGACATGGTGTAATCGTACTCACTATGGATATTAGCAATCAAAATCGAAATAAAAATCCTATGATTCACTTTCACCATAGGTAAGACAATGTTAAAGATAAGGTCAGAATCTAATTTCGGATTGCAATGTTAGATATATGGTCAGAATCCAATTTCAGATGATCCTTTGATATACCTACAACAACACATGTATGTGGAGCATCATATTTCTTAATTGTCTAAAACTCCATCTTCTTTCTCATAAATGCGATGATCTTTCATGGACATCTATTGTCACGTATTGCACACTTCGCCTCATATTTTTCTTCTCATGATTTTTTAACATGGAAGTTGACCCCATATTTTATGCTATACCGCTTCACTGCAACAACATCTTTAAAGGAAAACTCCATTCCAACTTGTAAATAGATGAAATTTGTAGAAGAACTTGTACAACCCAGTCTTCTATGAGGAAGTTTTGTAAATTCTAACCCATCTTTAGCATCAATGTCAACATTAAACATATAGGGTGGAGTCTCATATGCTATAAAATCTGGTTGGGTTCCTCTAGCATTATTGGACCTTCACTGTCAAAACCACTCCCTTCTAGTTTAGTAGGATCGATCTCTGGTTTAGAAAATAATGTAATTTCTAAACCATTTGGCCCTGACTCCCGAATTGGATCATCATTGGTTTCAACTTCCTCTAAATTATCAACCCTAATTTTGATTTTATGTCCAAGGTTGGATGTCTCTTCGCCGGTGCAAGTTGTATTAGGAACATCATATGTTCTCGTCAACCATATGTTAAAACCAATATTACTTACAGATTTCCCACCCATGTAACTTGATGGCATACACACATAAGTGTTTCCAGTACAGAGAATTGGCATTTCAAAGTTGAAATCAAAAGCACTCATAGAACATTGTATCGGGGTCTCCATGTTCGGGTTGCCAACTGACCCCGATTGTTTGCCAAAGTTAAAATTAAGGGTTGAAACCGAGAAATGTCTTCCCATTAATGATTATGGCATTCCCTGGTCGAGCTTTGTAACAACGTCACAAAACCACTGCACAATAATACGGTTGGACTTTCTGCTTCCTATTCTCGAAGCAAATTAATTAGAACAGTTATCGAACTCGAACCACCTTCCTCGACATTGACAAACAAGACATATAACTATAGTATAGCATTTCCAATAGAGCAATGCGTATCAAGCATTAACTCGAGATTCATGTCACGTTTAAACTCAAATGCATTATATCTAACAAGGTTCATTGACGTTAGAAATCTATATTTCAAGCTTGAAATTCTCCTCTAGCTTGAAGTCAAGACTTTCCTTCTAATTCTTGACCAAAGCTCATTCAATTTGATGCTTCGGTTAAAAGCCAATTCTATAAATTGGGTTGATACAAAAATGACACTGTATAAGGCCCAAACTACCCAGGCCCATTTTACATCCTCAAAACCCAACCAATTAAACCCATTTACAACTAAACCCATACCCAAATCAACAACCCTAGCCCAACCCAAAAACAAAACAAAAAAACCCTAAATTAACCTAGCTAGTCGCTGCCCTAGGTCTTTGACCAACTGCCCTCTGACCCACCTGCCCCACCGTCATTGTCGCATCAGCACCGCAATTGTGTAGTCGCCCACTTGCACCTGCAAAACCAGAGAAGAAATGACAGCAAGAATTAAAGGCAGAAATGACAATCAAATAGAAAAATACTTTGTAAATAGCTATATAAGCCTTGCAATATTTTGTATTTTGTCTCTCTGGACACTTTTGAATACAAAAAAACAGATTCAAATACATTTAAATACGAAAGAGAAGCAACAAGCAAGCGGATCGAAAACAAACTCGTTGTGCAAAGGTCTTGATTTTTCTTAGTTTACTTTTCTTTTTTTCTTTAAATATATACCTACATATTTCCTTTATTTTTCCTTTTTTAAAAAAAAGCATATATATAGATATATATACATATAAATATATAAAAGCAAATAAAAAAATAAAAAATATCATTCTTGGGAGTTCTGGTCACCGTGTACGGTGGGTGGCGACGGCGGCCAGCGGCGGCAACTGGCTGGACTTCTCACCGAAGCAGGAGCCTCTGTAGAGAAAAAAAAGAGAAGATGGATTGAGTGTTTTTTTTTTACAAAAGAGGGATTGTATTTCAAAGTCATTGAAGTTTTCAATTTTCGACACTTAGACACTAATTAATCAACTAGGTACCAATTTTTGGGCGTGACGAGGGTGCTAATCTTCCTCGTACGTAACCGACTCCCGAACCCGTTTTTTTGAATTTCGTGGACCAAAATCGTTGTTTAAATAAATCAAAACATTTATTAAAAACAACCACTTTTACGAGGTGACCCGATTACACCTCATCAAAAAGGACTGGTGGCGACTCCTCTGTTCGTTTTCATTTTCAAAATAAAAAGTCGACCCCTATTTTTTTTAAAAATGGTTTCAGCAGCTTGGCGACTCCGCTAGGGACAAAAAAAAATAAAAGAGAGTCAAGCCACGAGTTGATTAACTTTTGTCTTTTTGTCGAAAATTGAAAATTTGGCTTGATATACGATCCTTTCATTGCATTTCATCCATTTTGTGTTACAATCTTCATCGTTTTATCCATATTTTCTTTATTTTCTTCGAGCTTTTTTTTTGTATATACCTGCACATTGCATTACATGACCGCGTGGTTACACCCTTTTAAGTGGGAGGGAGAAACTATTCCTTCGTGAGGTTTTCACCAAGGTGCATGATAGCGGATCGCTTTCGGGATACATCTGTATCTATGTCTTCGTGAGATTTTCATCTCCGTGCAGCCATAGGGAAATGTATTCCCCTGAACTGAACTCGGTCTGTATAAGCCTATAATGGGTGAAGATCGAGGAATCTGCTGGTTCGAGTACCTTTACTTTAGAACCGAACCGCATATAGCGAGCCGTAGGAACCTACCTTAGGTAGAGCTACACCAAACCCTAGTGGTTACCTGAGCAAGTGCTATGTTTGTTATTCCTTGTCTGCTTTAAACTGCGTATGAAATACTGACTTGCTTTGTTTTACTTTGATTGTATTTGCATGGCAATTTCATCACAAAAGGTGTTGATTCACATTCGGTTGCTAAGTAGATAACTTATCATGGAAAAGGGGTTTTTTATAAATTAGAGGACAATGCGGCTGTTCAGATATGGGCTGAGACAACACAGCAAGAGAAAGGTGATAATCTTATCGAGGGGTACGTGTCAGAGTTGTGGGATTTTACTCGGATCAGCGTAACTCAGAATAATCTCCAAGAGATGAAAGAAATTTGTGGTTAGTGGGATGTCGAGATCAACCAGCTATTCTATTGTCATTATGGCAATTTACCTTATCTGCTCGATGTCAAGGTAGACGAACACCTATTTCGAGCCCTCGCCTAATATTGGAATTCTGCTTATAGTTGCTTCACTTTTGGGAAGGTAGATTTGGTACCTACTATAGAAGAGTACACGGCTTTGCTCTGTTTCCCAAATATTCAGGCTGACAGAATTTATTCCAGAGCTGCCAACGTCCCAGCATTCTCAAAAAGGCTGATGAACATCACAGGGATGAGCGAACAGTGGGTTATAGCTCGGATCAAACAAAAAGGAGATTATAAGTGTATTCCTTGGAAGAATTTGAAGGATCTAATCTTAGCGCATCCTGATGTGAAGAAGAGGGTAGATGTCTTCGCTTTAAGCATTTATGGACTGGTTATCTTGCCCAAAGCTTTGAGGCATGTAGACGAGGCGGTTTCTGACCTTTTTGATAGGCTTAGTAAAGGGGCTACACCTGTACCCGCAATCTTGGCTGAAACTTTCAGATCATTGAATGCTTGTCAAAAAGCGGGCGAAGGGAGATTTATTAGGTGTGCACAGCTCTTGATGTCTTGGTTTCACAGTCACTTTTTAGAAAGTGGAAAAAGTCTCGTATCGCATCTTCTCTGAAAACTACTCTCCACTAAAAGAGTTAGTGGCTACACCGAGACGAGATAACATTACAGAGGAAAATTGGATGACGGTTCTTCAGAATTTTCAAGAGGAAGACATTGAATGGAGAGCCCCGTGGATGGTTCCTGACGAAATATTATATCGATGCAGAGATTTCGATTGGGTTCCCTTGTTAGGAATATAGGGAGCCATCGGGAATATTCTTCTGCTTGCATTAAGACAGTACAGATCTAGATAGTTTACGCCTCCAACACATGGGTTAGCTCAGTATGAATTCATATACATGGGGAATAACTACAAAAAGAAAGTTCGTGAGATATCAAATGCCTGGAACCAGACTCGTAGAATGAAAAAATATGTAGCCAATCCTATGACTACCCCTGAGTATGACCGGTGGTTGGATCAGATGATCAACGACAACATTCTTATGTCAGATCAAGAAAACACTCGATCAATGGAAGAATACTTGAAAGTGATCCCATCTGAGCTAGAGATAAACAGACAAGATTTCAAGAGAAAGAGCCTGGAATTAGAAAAAAGGATCAAGCAATTGGAGGAAGAAAAAATGCAGCTGGGGTTAGATGTCGATGTCCAGAAACTGGAAGCTGAAAGACTCAGAAAAGGAAAAAACAAGGCTGAAGAGGATTTGGACAGTTTGAAAACAAACTACAAGAAGCTGCGAACGTTAATGAGAACTGCTGGGTTAGGAAAAACATCTGAACAGTGGCGACAGGAAGTTAAAGAAGAGAAAAGTAAAGCCAACCAATGGGAAGAAAAATTCCGAGATGCTCAAGCTCGAGAAGGTGCTCTGAAAGAAGTTTGGTAGAAAGCCAAAAATGAGAAAGAGGGATTAAAGATTTGGGTGTCAGAGTTAGAGAGGTCCTTGTATTAGTATCGTACGCGTAACTCTGTAATCGAGTTGAAGGCTAGTTAGAGCAGAATTGAAGAATTAAAAGAGAAGATAGAAGAACTTAAAGCAGCGCTGCAAAATCATGAACTTCAGATTGAACTCCTTGAGGTAAATAATGAATGATGGAAGGAGCAACTTCATCATTCTCAAGATCAGGTCAGGAACAGGGATTACGTCATGGGTGAAGCTTTGACTCAAGTACGAGAAGTGGTTGATCACTTACAAACATTAACAGTACAGGTCGATGTGCTGAGTTTAAAATACGAGTCAAAATTGGACCGAGGCCTAGAGCTAGCTTGGCTTTTTAGGCAGGTCAAGGCCTTAAGTATCAGGGCCAAGCCTTATATGTAATATGTTTTATGTAAAGAAACTTGTTTTTTAGAAAATTTACTCTAATGAAATTGAATCAGAATCAACGTGTTTTTTGCATTCATTGCATTCATTGCATTCATGCATCAGCATTGCATCATACGAACTAAAACTCACAAAAAACCCTAAAAATCATGGCAGTTACCCTAGAACATCGTTACGGTACAAGAGGAAAAACAAAAGCAATAGACCAAAGGTTAGAGAGATTGGAACAAATGCAAAAAGAGATGCAGGATCAACTACAAACACGTATGCAAGAACAACTGGCCAAAATCCAGCAAGATGTGAGTGACCAGATGCTGGAGTCCCAAAAAAGTATGATGGATCAATTAACGCGACTATTGGCTGGCGGATTAGAAAAAGGGAAAAGCTCCATGATCAATGCGGGAGATGATAATGAAGATCTTATCTACCCTCCGGGTTTTTCCCCAACGAACATTCAGACACAACCTGATATGTACCCAAGAAAGTCATCGGTCAAATTAGGTTCCAGCCATTTCAGGATGGTGTTTTGGTGCCGATAAACTATTAGGTTGGCTTGGGCTCCAATCCAAGGGATAACTCGACTAACCCTGTTGTCCCCGATCTAGATGAAGTGATAGAAACAGAAAAGAAAAAGGTAGAGCTCCCAAAAGAACTCGAAGAACAGTGTAGATGGTTAGAAGAAAATTTTAAAGAAATGGAAAATGCCGATTATCGTGGTGGAATCGATGCTAAGGAATTAAGTTTGGTTTCGGACTTGGTGCTTCCCCCCAAGTTCAAAACTCTAGAATTTGAGCAGTACAATGGGACTAGCTGTCCCAAAGCTCACATCACCATGTTCTGCAGACGAATTGCAGGCCATGTCAATAATGACCAACTATTGATTCACTGCTTCCAAGAAAGCCTGGTTGGGGCAGCTTCTAAATGGTACAACCAATTGAGTCGTACCCAGATCAATTCATGGAAGGATCTAGCACAAGCTTTCATGAAGCAGTACGGTTATGTGGCGGACATAGCCCCTGATAGAATCACTTTACAGAACATGGAGAAAATGCATAACGAAAGCTTTAGACAATATGCCCAATAATGGAGAGAGGTGGCCACACAAGTTCAACCACCTCTACTAGAAAAAGAAACCACCATGCTCTTCATTAATACACTGAAAGCACCTTTCATTAATCACATGCTGGGTAGTGCAACAAAGAGTTTTTCAGACATAGTGATGTCTGGAGAAATGATAGAAAATGCGATAAGGTGCGAGAAAATAGAGGCTGAAAAAAATGCCAAAAGGTCAGCACTGAGAAAGAAAGAGCATTAGGTAAATAATGTGAGCACATATTAAAAATCGATCACTGTAAGCCAACCAAGGTCGACAACCACTGGTCAGCAGGGCTCACCCAGACAAGAGCCCAACACAAAGCAAAATAGGGAGAAACTCCAATTTACGCCCATCCTAATGACGTATAAGGAGTTATATCAAAGTTTATTTGATGTACATGTTGTGTCCCCCTTCTATCTAAAGCCAATGCAATCCCCACACCCCAAATGGTATGACGCAAATGCCCAATGTGAATACCATGCGGGAGCCACAAGACACTCGATAGAAAACTGCACCACTTTTAAGAAATTGGTTGAAAGACTCATCAACATGGGCATCGTGAAATTTGATGATACATCTAGTGCAGAGAATCCATTACCTAACCATGGGGATAAGGGGATAAATGCGATAATCGAGAGTTTGAGGAAAGAAATTAAGATGAATATCGCAGAAATGAATACCCTGCTGAAAGAAGTATGGAAGAAAATGGTGAAAAGAGGGTTGATAACACAGAATTGAAGGGTCAGACACTGAAAAGTAAAGAATTATTGCGAGTCCCATAATCAAGAGGATCATGAGATTCAGAAATGCAGTGAATGCAGGGCTTTAGTACAAGGATTGATGGATAATAAGGAGCTAGAATTCTTCGAGTATGTCAGGAGCCTAGAAGGAACAGATGTGTGTGCCTCAGAAGAGGGATCGATGAAGAATGTTTACAAAGTCAACCACCCAGTGGTTATCATATCACGTCCGAGAATCAATGAAGCTGGGGCACAAGTTGCGCTAAAGGTCATAATCCAGAAGCTCGTTGCTGTCCCTTATAAAGATAGCAAAAGGGTACCGTGGAACTATAACTGCAATATGACGATCCCGAGAGAGGAGATCCTGGTTAATGCATCAGAGGAAGGTCAAGACGAGGGTTTTTATACGCGTAGTGGAAGGCGTTATGATACCCCAAATACAAAAGTCGAGCATGTTAAAGGAAAATCATTGGCGAGTGAGCAAAAGAAAGAGAAGCCGGCGGGACTTGAACTGACTGTTAATGAATCAGTGATGGAAAAAGAAGCAAAGGAATTCTTAAAATTTCTAAAGCACAGCGAATATAGTGTCGTGGAATAGTTGTACAAACAGCCAGCTCGTATATCGGTACTGGCCTTACTCTTAAGCTCAGA
Organism: Gossypium hirsutum; assembly: GCF_007990345.1. NCBI lineage: Eukaryota > Viridiplantae > Streptophyta > Magnoliopsida > Malvales > Malvaceae > Gossypium > Gossypium hirsutum. The sequence goes on from NC_053427.1 coordinate 76,370,028, forward strand.
AACCCATCATAGCGCATTTATGAAGGTGCTAAATGAAACTTATGTCACTAACGATATTTCGGTAAATAAGCTAGACCGCTTAGTCAACAATATAAGTGCCGACAACTTCATATTCTTCAATGATGATGAAGTACCGCCAGGAGGCAGGGGATCGACTAAGGCTTTGCACATCACGACCCGCTGTAAGGGGTATACATTACCGGGGGTATTGATTGACAACGGATCGGCCTTAAATATTCTACCATTATTTACGCTAAACAGACTGCCTGTAGATAGTTCTCATATGAAAGTCTTCCAAAACATAGTGAGGGTATTTGATGGAACAGAAAGGAAAGTAATGGGCAGAATCGAAATACCCCTTCTAATCGGGCCGAGCACGTACGAGGTAGATTTCCTAGTCATGGACATCAAGCCTTGGTATAATTGCCTATTGGGGAGGCCATGGATACACTCAGCAGGGGCAGTCCCTTCATTGCTACACCAAAAGGTGAAATTGGTAACCGAAGGTCAGTTGGTAACGATTAATGTTGAAGAGGACATCATCGCAGTGGTAACCAGTGACGCCCTATATCTAGAGGCAAATGATGAAGCAATCGAATGTTCCTTTCGGTCTTTAGAGTTTGTGAATGCAACATTCATTACCGAAGGAAATAGGATTCCAATGCCTAGGTTATCTAAGACTACAAGAATAGGCCTATAGCTAACTGTTGGAAAAGGAGCCCTACCGGGAAGAGGACTCGGGAGATACCTCTGAGGAAGGATTAATGCACCAATAATGAAGGACAAACAAAACCGTTTTGACTTAGGATTTAAGCCAGACATGAAACAGAGAAAGAATGAACTGGAGAAGAAGCAAGAGAGAAGGAGAGTGCGGTTGAGCGGGGAGGAGATCGAATGGGAACCAATGATCTTTCCCCATATATCGAAGACTTTTGTGTTTGGAGGAGTCATTCTCCCTGAGCAAGGGACGTCAAGAAAAGAAGCTGCTGAAGAAATGTTGGAAAATTTGGATATCAACGCCACATACGAAGAGGGAACTGGAGTAGAGAATTGGTCGGGCATTCGCCCTTATGAGCCGGGAAGCGTTCTGAATAATTGGACTGCTGAAGAGATTCATGTAGTCTGTAGAACTAACACAGAGTAATGTCCAAAACACACTTATTACTCTAGGCCTAGGAGTAATAAGAGTCCTTTTGTGAAATAAGCTTATGTTCAAAATCGTTATTTCAATGAAATGCATCCTTTTGTCTTATTCCGTGCAAATATTCTTTCATTCTTTCATTCATAAGCATACCATACATGTCATTATTCTTAGATTCTTTTGTAACTTCCTTCGTACCTACAACAGGTCTCCAGATATCAACGATATGAGCAATGATGCTACCAACTTAGAATTCCTTTTTGAGCGGGATATGTGTCAAGAGGGATCTCAAGACTTTAAAGATGACAGAGACTGTAGCTTATCCCCTGACTTGTTAAGGATGGTATAACAAGAGGAGAAATAGATTCTATCTTACAAAGAATCAGTAGATATTGTGAACTTGGGAGATGAACAATAAAAGAAGGAAGTAAAGACCGGAGCTTGCATTACCACAGACACCAAGAGGGACCTCATTGGGTTACTTCAAGAGTTCAAAGATGTCTTTGCATGGTCATATCAAGATATGCCTGGTCTAAGTACTGATATCGTGGTATAACGACTCCCCATAAAAGAAGAGTGCAAACCGGTTCAAAAAAAGCTCCGAAGGATGAGGCCCGATGTTTTGTTAAAAATAAAATAGGAGGTCAGGAAGTAGTTCGATGCTGGTTTCTTGCAAGTAGTTAAGTACTCAAAATGGGTAGCCAATATCGTCCCCGTCCCTAAGAAAGATGGAAAAGTACGGATATGCGTAGACTATAGGGATTTGAACAAATCAAGCCTGAAAGATAATTTCCTATTGCCCCATATCGATACCTTAGTGGACAACATGGTAGATTATTTACTGTTCTCCTTCATGGATGGTTTCTTAGGGTACAATTAGATAAAGATGCATCCCGAGGACATGAATAAGACCACATTTGTAACCATGTGGGGAACCTTTTGCTATAAGGTGATGCCGTTTGGACTGAAAAATGCGGGAGCAACATATCAGAAAGCCATGGTAACCCTGTTCCATGATATGATGCACAAAGAAATAGAAGTCTATGTCGACGACATGATCACCAAATCCCGGACAGAAGAAAAGCATGTGCAAGTCTTAAGGAAATTATTTTTGAGGTTGAAGAAATTTCAACTGAAACTCAATCCAGCAAAATGTACTTTTGGGGCCAGGTCAGGGAAACTGCTAGGATTCGTAGTCAGTGAAAAGGGGATTGAGATTGACCCAGATAAAGTCAAGGCCAAACAAGAGTTACCTCCGCCGCGTACTCAAAAGGAAGTTCAAGGATTCTTAGGGAGACTAAATTACATCGTTCGATTCATTTCACAACTAACCAAGAAATGTGACCCCATATTTTGTCTCCTTAAGAAACACAACCCTAGTGTTTGGGATGAGGAGTGCCAGAAGACTTTTGACAAGGTTAAGCAATATTTGTCTAATGCTCCAGTGTTGACACCACCTAGTCCAGATAAGCCATTGATACTGTATTTAGTGGTATTTGAAAATTCTATGAGATGTGTACTTGGCTAACACAATGAGTCAGGAAGGAAAGAAAAAGTGATATATTACCTCAGTAAGCAGTTCACTGAGTGTGAGATGAGATACTCACCAATTGAAAAGTTGTGTTGCGTTTTAATCTGGACAACCCGAAGACTGAGACAATACATGTTGTACCACACAACTTGGCTGATCTCTAAAATGGATCCTTTGAAGTACTTGATGGAGTCGACTGCTTTGAATGGGAGAATGGCCCGATGATAAATTCTACTTTTTAAATTCGATATAGTCTATGTGAACCAGAAGGCTGTAAAAGGTAGTGAAATAGCAGATTTTCTAGCCAGTAGAGCTCTAGAAGACTACGAGCCTCTAAACTTTGACTTCCCAAATGAAGATCTAATGTACGTGGCAACCACTGAAGAAGAAAATCAAGAAGGTCATCCTTGGAAGCTAAGCTTCGATGGAGCATTAAATGCTGTGGGTAACGGAATTGGGGCAGTCTTGGTATCCCCAAACGGAGACCATTATCCCTTCACTTGTAAATTAGATTTTGACTGTACAAACAATATAGCCGAATATGAAGCATGCATCATGGGAATTCGCGCAGCTATAGAACATAAAATCAAGGTGTTAGAGGTATATGGAGATTCCGCACTAGTGATTTATCAACTCAAAGGAAAATGGGAGACGAGAGACCCCAAGTTGATCAATTACTGAAGTCTGATCCTTGAATTAATTAAAGAATTTGATGATATTGTCTTCTGCTACCTCCCGCGAGAAGAAAATCAGATGGCTGACGCCCTAGCAACTTTAGCTTCTATGATCAAGGTGAACAAACAAAAGGATGTGAAACCAATTTAAATGAGTATTTACGAGGCTCCAGCTCATTGTTACAACATCAAAAAAGAAAAAGAAAAGGATAATCATCCTTGGTACCACGATATACTGTGATATGTGAAGAATCGTAAGTACCCTGACCAAGCTACTGAGAACGACAAAAGGACGTTGAGAAGACCGGCCAGCGATTACATCTTAGACGGAGAGATCCTCTACAAAAGAAGGAAGGATCAGGTGCTATTAAGATGTGTGGACGCTATAGAAGCTAAGAAAATCTTGGAAGAAGTCTATGAGGGCGTCTGTGGGACACACGCTAATGGTTTTACAATGGCTAGGCAAATTATGAGGTTTGGTTATTATTGGTCCATCATGGAAAGAGACTATATTAACTACGCCAAAAGATGTCATAAGTGCCAAATCTCTGGAGACAAGATTCATGTGCCTCCTTCACTTCTGCATGTTATTACTTCTCCATGGCCTTTCTCGATGTGAGGCATGGATGTGATTGGGCCAATTTCGTTAGAAGTTTCAAATGGGTATCGATTCGTCTTTGTGGTCATCGATTACTTCACCAAGTGGGTAGAGGCCACTTAATATGCCAACGTTACAAAATCGGTAGTTAGCAAGTTCCTGAAAAAGGAAATTATCTGTCGATATGGAATGCCAGAAAAGATCATATCTGACAATGCATTGAATTTGAACAACAGTACGATAGCAGAGGTCTGCAGTCAGTTCAAGATCAGGCACCACAACTCGTCACCGTATCGCCCGAAGATGAACAGCAGTCGAGGCAGCCAATAAGAACATCAAGAAGATTGTGGGAAAGATGACTGGAACTTATAAAGATTGGCATGAGAAGTTACCATTCGCCCTTTATGCTTATCGAACATCTATCAGGACCTCTATCGAAGCAACGCCTTTCTCATTGGTTTATGGAATGGAGGCGGTTTTACCCATCGAAGTCGAGATTCCTTCCCTTAGAGTTTTGGCAGAAATGAAGTTGGATGAAACAGAATGGATCCAGTCTCGATACGATCAGTTGAATTTGATTGAAGAAAAAAGGCTAAGAGCTATCCGTCATGGTCAGATGTACCAAAAACGGATGATGCAAGCTTACAACAAAAAGGTTCGTCTTAGAGCATTCCACAAGGGAGACCTAGTATTAAAAAGGATCCTACCTATACAAAAGGATTTTAAAGGAAAATGGATGCTGGATTGGAAAGGGCCTTATATGGTGAAGAAGGCTTTTTCTGGAGGAGCGTTGATATTGACCGAAATGGATGGCAAGACTTTACCCAATCCTGTGAATTCAGATTCGGTTAAAAAATACTTCGCCTAAAAAAAAGAGAGAGGCCAGGGTGAAAACTCGCAAAAAGCACATTGAGACCAAAGGGATTTTGAATTGAAAACTCGTAAAGGGCGATTCAAGTTTTGATCAAAGACGGGGCATGCAGTAGTCTTGCGATACCTGAATTAACAAGTCAGAGAGATGTTACGTCTTAGGGCATCAATAAGAGTACGCTAGATCCCTTAAACACATATTGAGCTCAAAAAAGGGTCCTCAAGAAGTTCGTACAAAGAAGCTCATGCTGCGATATCTGGGACACCTATTTTCCTTTTACTCATTTTGTATTCCAGCAATGTTTGTTGTCTGTGATTAATTTATTCCCTTCAAATTTTGTTTTTGACAAATTTCAAGTTTTGTCATTGTTATGATCTTTTTCAAGCATTTTGCATCGAAATGATGATTAATGGACTAATGACACTTTCACAAAAGGAGTTCTGCATATTACTCTGAAAGTCTCTAAATAGTACAGGAACTTGAAACAGGGCTATTATTTAGAACTAATCAAACCTAAGGATTGGAGATACTTGAGAAAGAAGAGTTTAAATTGGGACTACCTCTTCAAGTTTTCTGTCTAAGAACTAAGCTGAACAAGAAAATAGGATATTGTTTCAATGATAGAACCTTGATGAACAAAGAGTAATGACAACCCAAATATTAAAAAGGGATCATTCTCATAACATGTTGCACTCATGCATTTATAGATCATTCATAAAACATCTAGTTAGGTGCATTCGATTCATTTCGATCATAGTATCCTAATTATTTGGCATAAGCATAGATACATGAAACCGACTTTACAGGTCATGTCCCTAGATCGGTGAATTTGTAAGCCTTAACCCCCTAAGTAGTAGGGTAACAGGTTGAATTATAGATCTTATCTCCCTAAGCAGTAGCGGAGCAAATCGAAGATGGTGAGCCTTAACCCCCTAAGTAGTAGGGTAACAGGCTAAAAATTACAGATCTTATCACCCTAAGCAGTAGGGAAACAGATTGAATTCACTAGCCTTGACCCCCTAAGCAGTAAGGGTAACAGGCAAAAAATTATAGATCTCATCTCCCTCAACAGTAGCGGAGTAGATCGAAGACAGTAAGCCTTGACCCCCTAAGCAGTAAGGGTAACAGGCAGAAAATTACAGATCTCATCTCCCTAAGTAGTAGCGGAGCAGATCGAAGACAGTAAGCCTTGACCCCCTAAGCAGTAAGGTAACAGGCTAAAAATTACAGATCTCATCTCCCTAAGTAGTAGCGGAGCAGATCGAAGACAGTAAGCCTTGACCCCCTAAGCAGTTGGGTAATAGGCTGAAAATTACAGATCTCATCTCCCTAAGCAGTAGCGGAGCAGTTCGAAAACAGTGAGCGTTAACCCCCTAAGTAGTAGGGTAACAGGCTAAAAATTATAGATCTTATCACCCTAAGCAGTAGGGAAACAGATCGAATTCAATAGCCTTGACCCCCTAAGCAGTAGGGTAACAGGCAAAAAATTACAGATCTCATCTCCCTAAGCAGTAGGGAAACAGATCGAATTCACTAGCCTTGACCCCCTAAGCAGTAGGGTAACAGGCAAAAAATTACAGATCTCATCTCCCTAAGCAGTTGCGGAGTAGATCGAAGACAGTAAGCCTTGACCCCCTAAGCAGTAAGGGTAACAGGTAAAAAATTACAGATCTCATCTCCCTAAGCAGTAGCGGAGCAGATTGATGACAGTAAGCCTTGACCCCCTAAGCAGTAGGGTAACAGGCTGAAAATTACAGATCTCATCTCCCTAAGCAGTAGTAGAGCAGATCGAAGACAGTAAGTCTTGACCCCTTAAACAGTAGGGTAACAGGCAGAAAATTACAGATCTTACCTCCCTAAGCAATAGTGGAGTAGATCAAATACAGGAAAACCTTAACCCCCTAAGCAGTAGGGTAACAGGTTGGGAATCACAGATCTTATCACCCTAAGCAGTAGGGGAACATATCAAAGACGATGAGCCTTAACCCCCTAAGCAATAGGGTAACAGGCTGGAAATTCACAGATTTTATCTCCCTGAAGTTACAGTGGAGCAGATTGAAGATAGCAAATCTTATTCCCCTGAAGTTGCAGTGGAACAGATTGAAGCTATGAATAAACAGGTCTTATCTCTCTGAAGTTGCAGTAGAGCAGATCAAAACAAACTTTATCTCCCCAAAGTTGCAGTGGAGCGGTGGAGCAGATTAAAGCAACAAGATGCAGTGGGCTGAACGAGGCTACCTAAAGAAGAGAAGCGCTAAAAAAGTCGAGACTCGGCAAGACCAGGCAAAATTGGCCCTTCTTTATGTCTTTGCTCTGTTCTCGTTACACGACAACGAGCAAAGAGGGGCAGCTGTAGAAGACCCAAAATGCCCGGGCCCATTTTACATCCTCAAAACCTAACCAATTAAACTCATTTACAACTAAACCCAAACCTAAATCAACAACCCTAGCCCAACCCAAAAACAAAACAAAAAAAAACCCTAAATTAACCTAGCTAACCGCCACCCTAGGTCTTCGGCAAACTGCCCTCTAACCCACCTGCTCCACCGCTATTGTCGCATCAGCACCGCCACTGTGTAGTCGCCCATTTGCACCTGCAAAACCAGAGAAGAATTGACAGCAAGAATTAAAGGCAAAAATGACAATCAAATAGAAAAATACTTTGTAAATGGCTATATAAGCCTTGCAATATATTGTATTTTGTCTCTCTGGACACTTTTGAATACAAAAAAAAAATAGATTCAAATACATTTAAATACGAAAGAGAAACAGGAAGCAAGCGGATCGAAAACAAACTCGTTGTGCAAAGGTCTTGATTTTTTTTAGTTTACTTTTCTTTTTTTCTTTGAATATATACCTACATATTTCCTTTTTTTTTTCCTTTTTTTTTAAAAAGCATATATATATATAGATATGCATATAAGTGACCTGCGGCGGCGATTGGCCGAACTTCTCACCGAAGCAGGAGCCTCTGTAGAGAAAAAAAAGAGAAGATGGATTTTTTTTAACAAATGAGAACAATGAATTTTTTTTAAAAAAAAATCTGACTTAAATAATCGATCAAAACGAAGTCGTTTTGGTCGACCTTCTTAATGCCAAAACGACGTCGTTTTGGCCCCTAAGATCCGCGTGTTTTTGGAAAAGGGAGAATTTGCGTGCGTGGTCCTTTCTCCTTTTTATTACTTTGTAATCAAGTTTTTTGATTTTTCAATTTTGGCCCCGAATTTTGCCTGGATTCTAGTTCGGTCCCTACTGAAACTGTTTGTTTTGGGGGGAAGGGGATTATTTCCCTTTTAGTCCCCCCATGTTATGCGCGTGTTCAGATAGGTCCTCCATTTTCTTTTTATTTTGAATTTCCCCTCAAACTTTCGGTTTTAAATTCAATTTAATCCTTTTTCATTATTTTGATATTTTATTATTAAAACTAAGTGATTTTATCATTTTACTTATTATTATTATTATTATTATTATTATTACCGTTAGTATTATTTTCATTACTATTATTTTTTAGTTATATTATCATTATTATTCTTACTATTATTATTACTACTACTATTATTTTTATTAACATATTATTATTTCCTATTTTTATATATATTTTTATTGTTATTAACATATATTATTATTATTATTATTATTATTATTAATGTACTATTATTTTCTATTATTATTATTATTACTAATATCACTATTATCATTTTTATCACCATCATTATTTTTATTTATTATTTCATTATTATTTATTTATTCTTACCTTTTTTTTTAACTCCAAGCCTTAGATTATTTATTACTATTATTATTAATATTGTTGACATTATTTTTAAACCATTTTATGTACTATATGTTTACATGTTTATTTACTTTTGTTTTAATTTTGTAGTTTTCCTTACTATTGATAATCAGTTTGCTTATCTTATTTATCCATTTATTATATTCTCGTATTCCTTATTGTCATTCGTGTTAGCGCATTCATCGTTTTGTTACGCATATTATCATCGTGATTTCTTTTTATATTTACAACGAATTCGTGTTACATTAATTTTACTCGAGGCATAAAAAAGGTTTCTAATAAAGACAATATTTCGTATTTAGAAATTCGAGAAATTGTGCCCTAACTTACTGAGTTTCAATTTTTCTTGTTTAACCTAAATAACAACATATTCTTTTAAATCGTAATACGGGTTTTCAAATAAAAGTGCTTATTCTCGGAGATACGAGATGTTGTGTCCTAACTTACTGGATATGACATCTTGTTACCTCGAGATGAGATTTTTGCAAACAAAGGCAATATTCGGTATTTGGCAGTTCAAGATATCGTGCCCTAACTTACTGGGTTTCGATTTTTCTCGTTTACTCTAAATAATTGAATACCCTTTTAAAAAGTTAAAATACACGAATTTTAAATAAAAGGCAAGCTCATTCTCAAAAGTTCGAGATGTCGTGTCCTAATTTACTGGATGTGACATTTTATCACTTTGAGACGAGAAGGTCTTTAACGTTTGAGTGTTTTTTTTTTACGAAAGAGGGATTGTATTTCAAAGTCATTCAAGTTTTCAATTTTCGACACTTAGACACTAATTAATCAACTAGGTATCAATTTTTGGGCGTGACGAGGGTGCTAATCCTTCCTCGTGTGTAACCGACTCCCGAACCCATTTTTTTGAATTTTGTGGACCAAAATCGTTGTTTAAATAAATCAAAACATTTCTTAAAAACAACCACTTTTACGAGGTGACCCGATCACACCTCATCAAAAAGGATTGGTGGCGACTCCTCTGTTCGTTTTCATTTTCAAAATAAAAAGTCGACACCAGTTTTTCAAAAAAATGTTTTCGACAGACACAATTTCCGGTGTCACAAATTTGACCATCATAATAAACAATGTGCATTTTCACCCCCTCTCCTGCCACGTCACCTAAAAACTCTTTATGCAAGAAGTGTTTTTGCCACATCACTTAATTTTGCCTTCTAATACAATATTAATACTACTATGTTGTACTAATACTGAATTTTGCAAATAAATGGGGTTGATTCCAATATAGTGCACTTAGTCACCAAAAGTCGATAAATGATTATGTGCAAATATTTTATATTTAAAAAAATATTAATTAATTAAATATATTTTTAATTTAAATACAATAAATCCGTACTATATAAGTACTAATTTACACTATATTATTAATTAAAAGTATATGAATTATTTTATATGTTAAATATTAAATAACTAATTATTAAATTCAAAAATTGACAGATTTTGATGGCTCTTAATATTATAATTAATTTATACATTAATAAATGGCTTAAAATTAGTAAATATATATAATACTGATCTCGATCGAGTACATTGTCATATTTGCAATGAACCAGTTCGATCATCCTTTAATTACAAACAAACATCTGACACAAAGGAGATTTCTGTCAAATGGATTTATTTCTATAATTATATATGTTTTTATTTGAAGAAAATATAAAACTGTGGAAATATTGGGATATTCCATGAATATGCTTTCCTTTGCTTGTTTTGGTACAGTTTGAAATAATCTTTGTGTGTTCTTTTTCTTTAAGAAATTAACTTATTAATTGAGTAAGACATCTGTTAGCTTCAATTTATAAAGGAAATAAATTGACCATTGGATCTGGCATTGTTTCTCCTTTACATTCCAATTGTGTTGGTTTGTTTTGGAAATAAAATCTGGAGTTGCGTATAGAGACAAATCAAGCTTGGTTTTCAAGTGGATATGCTCGGAATAGAATCAAACCTTGAATTGCCTTGTTGGATAATACATGCAATTTGATTTCAAGTGGATAATCATGTCTCATTTTTTTTATTATAAAAAATTATATTAATCCTGTGAGGTTTATGCCAAATCATATATTAAGGTCAAATCCATGCATGGATTGATAAACTTTAAGGCTTAAGCCTTAGCTCAGCCCACTTTTTGGCCTAAAACCAAGAAGACTTGGATTTATGATCGAAAACAGTGATGTTCCATTGCTTATCTCACGTGGAACTCATTTCGGATTTATAAATTACATTTACTTTTTAAAAGGAAATTCGTTAATTTATTCTGAGACTATATATTTTGAGAAAGAAACAATAAAGGTTTTAATCTGATAATTAAATGAACGTTATACTACATTAACAATTGACTTTGTCACAATTCAAATAAACAATTTTAGAGTGATTGTAAGCACTTAATACGGTAAGTCCAGGAAGGTCCAACGCGACAAAAAAATAATCAACAAAAGAATCTAGTATCCACCAAATTGAATATGACAACGATAAAACCATTCTTAAAATTATTTGCAAAAGCAAGACTAAATGCATGAGTAAGACTAAAAAATGTGCAACGGAAGTAGACAAAAACTTTTAAAACTGAATATTTATTAAACAATGAAAAATAATATATATATAATTTAAGACAACACAAGTCCAAACCGACTCATGAAATCATTTGTTACTCTAAAATATACTCAAAATAGAAATAGATGAAGGCACTAATGAAGAGCTATTCATTTTTCGAATGAAATTATTGATGACGAATGGAGTTTTAGTGACGATAACCATTTGTATTTCTCTTATAATTTTTGATATTTCCTCATTTTTTGGTATTCCTTCATTATTTTTAATACACCTTTATAATTTTTTGATCCTCTCTCATAATTTTTATTATGGTCTTTGAATTTTTGGTACAGATTCCAAATGAGAATATGGAAGTTGGAACAAGAAATATAATCTTGAAGTAAAAAAAATTATTTTTGAATATTAATAAATTTCATTGGTATTTTGTAGATGGATAAAAAATTGTAACATTTAAATTATTATTTTTTCATGCTATTGTTTGGTACGGAATTTTTCTATGTAATGATAAGGTTTAAAAATATGATAAATTAAATAAATGAAACAATTTTAATAAGACCAACCAATTTTTTTGTCCTTCTTCTTTTTTCACTCCTTTATTTTTTTGGTATTTCCTCCTAAATTTTAGTATCCTTCAAATATTTTGGTATTTTCTCATAATTTTTAATATTTCATTATTTTTTTTGTGTTCCCTTAGAATTTTTGGTATAGCCTTAGAAATTTTTGTACTTTCTCATATTTTTTTGTATTCTCTCATAATATTTTGTATATTCTCATATTTTTTTTTTTACATTTTTGGTATTGCATTATAATTTTTTTGTAGGTTTCGAAATGAGGTTTTAAAACGAGATATAATTTTGAAGTAAAAAAATATTAATTTTGAATATTAAGGAATTTCAATAAGATTTCGTAATGAAAAATATTGGTTAACCTATAAATTACCTTTTTCATGCTAATATTTAGTACTGAATAAATTATATATAATGCTAATTTTTAAAATTTTGAAAGATTAAATAAATTTAACAGTACCAACTAACTTTCGGTAGACTCTCATAATTTTTGGTACTCAATCATGTTTTTTAGTACTTTCTTATAAGTTTTAGTGTTTCTTCAGAATTTTTGGCACCCTATTATAATTTTTTGTATTTCTCATAATTTTGGTAAATTTTACTATGGTTTCGAAATGAAGATTTAGAACGAATTATAGTTTTAGAGTAAAAAAATATACTATTGTTAATATTAAAAAATTTCAATGGAATTTTGTAATGGAAAAAATTAGCAACTTTTAAGTTATTGTTTTCTCATGCTAATATTTGGTAATCTTTAAAGTATTAATTTTTCAAATTTATATCTGGTACTAAGAGTATATAAAATTAATAATATTAAAAACTAAATAAATAGAATTTTATAAGATGAACCAATATTCGGTAATTTCTCATAAATTTCGGTTAGATCTATTCATGAATTGGACTATCCGTCCAAGCTTCAAGGTCGCCCGAATTATGGGAGGGTTTGGTAAAAATATTAGGCCCCAAAAATAGGCTTAGGCAACAAAATTAAGCCTGTTAAAATAAGGATCGGGCTCGGGCTGGGCTTAAACATTCAAGGCCCTAGCCCGACTTATTTTAAAGTTTATAATACTTTATATTATGAATTTTTATATATTATATAATTTATAACATATTAAAAAAATAAATCTATACTAAATATATAATACTACTATAATGTAAACATTAAAATAATGTTAAGATGATTATATAAAAATTTAAATAAAAATAAAAAATTTTTAAATACTAAATTAAAATAATATATTATTTTTAAAAAAATTAAAAATAATATGGTTGTGTCTAAAATGAGTTTGGGTTAGTCTTTTGTAAATATAGACGGACATGAGCAAAATTTTAGGCCCATATTTTAAGTCAAGCCGGGTTTGGATAAACATAAATTATATTAATATCATGCTTAGACCCGATCCGAACTCAACTCAACCCATAAACACTTCTATTTTTGGTACATTCTCTTAATTTTTGGTATTTCATCAGTCTTTTTTATATTCCCTCATAATTTCTAGGACTTTCTCTATATTTTTTTGGTATTTCCTCAAAAATTTTGATATTCTTTCCTAATTTTTAGTATCCTCATTGTTTTTTTATATACCCTCATAAATTTTGATACACAACTTATAGTTTTTTATATTCCCCATTTTTGTTTGCTCTTCCTCGGATTATTTTGGTATTCCTCTTAAATTTTTGGTACTAGTCTCATAATTTTTTATACTTCCTCATTTTTTTTTATATTTCCTCATAATTTTTTACACTCCCTCATATATTTTTGGTATGCTCTCATAATTTTTTGTATTCTTTCATAATTTGTTTTGTATGCTTTCGAAGTAAGGATTTGGGATAAAAAATATATTTTTTAGTGAAAAAAATATTATTTAACATATTAATAAATTTTAAGAAAATTTTGCTAACGGAATGATAATTTTTTAAATTATTAATTTTACATACTGGTACTAAAAATATTATATATAAGGATAAATTTAAAAATAGCGAAAATTAAATAAATAAAATAAATTTTATAAAATGAATCAATAGTTGATAATCTCTTATAATTTTTATATACTTCCTCATATATTTTTTTATATACTCTTAGAATTGTTTGGATTAATATTTTATGGGTATTCCCTCTCCCTCATATTTTTTTTATATTTCATCATATTTTTTTCTGGAATTCCATCAAAATTTTATCAAAAATTATGAGAGAATATATATATATATGAAAAAAAAAACATTGGGATTACTTAAAAATATGAGGGATTTCCAAAAATATTGAGGTTGTGCAAAAAATTATGTGAGATTACCAAAAAAATATGAGGGACTACCAAATATTTATTCGTCTTATAAATTTTGTTTTATTTATTTAATTTTTCATTTTTTAAATTTATTAATATATATAACAAATTTTTCATTTTTTAAAATTTATTAATATATATATACAAAAAAAATTATACCCAAAATTAATTCCGTGCTAAAACTCAGTAAAATTTCTAAGGAGATACAAAAAAATTATGAAAATTTACTTATAATTATGGAGTATAAAAAATTACGTGGAAATATCAAAATTTTCTCGGGAAGTATTGGATACCAGAAATTTTTAGAAAGAATAAAAGAAAATTATAAGAAAATTCCAAAAGAATATGAAGGATTTTTCTTTTTCTTTTTTTTTTTTAACAAGGGAGCTTAATGGGAAGCCCTCTAATAAACATGTATTCGAGAAAATGGACCACTTCTATTTCCAGAACAGATCAAAGATTAGAATGGCCAATAAAAGCTAAAAAAGGTAAGCTATGACATTGTACCTCAAATGCAACGCTGCTGCTACAAGGAGTATTTGAGTGCTTGTCCCCTTGTCTTTTCCTTGTTTGTTACTACTACAAAGAGCAGTGAGTGCCTGTCCCCTTTTTCCTCTTTGCGCCTACCAGTCTTCTTCTTACGAACTTACTACGTTGAACTAAACCCTATTATGGAACCCTGAAATCAGAATCTATGAATGATGAACCCTAATTCCGACGAACAATGGCGTATCATATCTTTTTATCTGATGGTGAGTTTGGCTTCATTAATGCGACAATTTTGAAGATAAATAGCAATATTTATACATTCAAACACGGCTGCTGCATGGCTCATGCACGTTTTGTATGTGAAAATTTTTGAAACCTCTGTTGAAAAAGTGGAGTTAAAGAGTTAGCCAAAATGTTCTGTCAACATCTATGGTCACCTCACAAACCCAATTACTCATTCCAATGAATAACTTATCTTTTGTTGCATGATTTTTTTATCTTGAGGCGTGAATCATTTTCCTTGTCGCTTTATCTTTTTTTCTTTTTATTTGAGGCGTAAATCACTTTCCATATCGCTTTATCTTTTGACCGATATATATAGAACCAACAAGGAGAGCTCACTTACATAGTGGGCTGAACACTTAATTTAATTACACAAATAATAAAGAATTTTTTATTTAAATTCTCTAAATTATGTATCTCTTTGCAATTTAGAATACTTATAACATTGCAAACTACTAACATAAATACCTAGAAAAACCTTTTTCTACTATCTTCCCAAAATTTCTGTATGTGAAGAAGAAGAAGAAGAAACAAGCAGGTGAGTTTCAATCCAGACATCAACCAAAGGCCAACAATAATGTTTCTGAAAAAAAGGGGCAGTGGCAATTGCAGAAGAAGATCAGGTAATAGAAACAGGATGCTCGTCGTTGGGATGTTTATGTTTAGGCTCGTCAAAAGACCAAGATTTATACCAGCAAAAGCATTGTTGGGGCGTGTCGGAGCTAAAGTTGCAACTGCTTTGCGTTTTGAATCCATTCGAAGGAGCTGTCGGCATAAGGTTTCTTCTTCGAATCTGCCGAGGCCACATTCATTGACGGAATCTACTGAGTCTCATCATGCCGAAGCTATTGAAGATTGCATCCAGTTCTTGAATACTTCTTCATCTTTGTCAAGATCAAACTCGGTTTCTACATGTTCTAGCTAGAATTGCAGTCCTTCTGGGAGAGAAATATATATATATGTGTGTATGTATGTGTAAAAATACCAGATGAAAAAAGTACATTCAGTGTCCGTAGGTTTATTTACATGAACTTCATGGAATAATTTAAGTAACTCCTCGCAATTGCCTGATTATTAGCTGCACAATTTGTGTTAATAGTTTGCAAGGGTAGTAATCTGATATTGTTATATAGTATAAAAAATTTAAATAACTAATTTTTTATAACTTATGTAATTGAGTTGGGTGGGAATAGATGGATTACCTATTGGGCTTTATATATGTGGTCAAAATATTTGCACTTAATATGGATTTTGGTGGTGCAATAAATTTTTATGTAATGACATAGCTTTACTGAAAAGTTTAGAAATGAAAAAAATATGATTTCATGAAAAGTTATTATGTTATGATAAATAGATAACTTATGTTATAAATTATATATTAAGTTATACTTACTTCGATGAAAAACATATAATGTACATATAATACTCAATAATACTATTTTCATTATTTTATTTATAACTTGTAATATCCTAGATGTAAACTTAAAATCTTTTAAGTGTTTTCCACACCTCAAGTTTTTATTCCAAATCCTCTTCATTTTATGACTTGCAACACAAGTTTCCTACAATTTAGTGATGTCCAAGAGAAAAATCTTATGAACCCTTCTATGGCAGGGACTCAATAGAGGGTTGAGCACTTGAACCTGAAGGAATGTTGAAGGAGGTGAATAATTCTCACATACTGCGAATGCCTCTTTAGAAGAAACAAGAAATAAGACAAAAGTATTAGCTTGCGAAACAGCTGTCTACTTATTGCAAATTTGTTAAGAAGCTTCTGTAAGGAATAAATCCAAAGAAATTATGAGCCGAGAAGTAAAAAAGGGGAGTAATATAAACAAAGTGAACTGCCGGGGACAAGTAGACAAACTTATACACACAAAGAGGTCAGCCTGACAACCAACAAAACGTCTAATTACCCGCAAAATGAGCCAATGAATAACAAATGACAGCATGCATACACATTTAATAGACACCTTATGGTAAAACAAATTACACCTAGCTCCAAACAAGTAGAGCAAATATAAGCACCATCTATATTTTTTAACTCCATAGTGGGTGATAAGTAGAAGCGGATTCATCATGCAATTGTGACTTACAAGATTAACCTAATGATTCAGATTCAACTTAAAATCAACAATGATATGTAGCTTTTAGCTAAAATAAATAATGCCTTGCCTAAAATATCAGTTCCCTGTCCCAAGTTTCTTGTCATTCAGGCAGCTCCCTAATGTGCTACCAGTGGCGAATCTAGAGCGGGATAGCATTGCCCTGGCCTTCCATAAAATGTAAAATTATTATTTAAGCCTTTAAATTTTTTTAAAAATTTTAAATTATTAAAGGTAAAATTGTACTTTAGCCCCCTTAAAATTATAAAAATTCGATTTAATTCTTTAAAAATTATAAAGATATAGACTATAAAAAATTAAAATTTTATTCGATCCCCTAAAAAATTGTTCTGACTTCGCCACTACGTGCTACCATCTCCCTCCCCCCCTCCAAAAAAAAAAAATAGAACAGCAAATCCTATTTCTCATTAACTGAATGACAAATGACAAAGAATTGAAGTGTCCTCACCACTTCATCAGTTGTGGCATTAGTTATATTACACCTTCAATTGGAGCCATTGGTACAATTAAAATAAGATCACCCTCCCCCTCCTCCGTGCACTTTCCTCTTCTGTTTCTAACCAACTTTTATGGGAGCAGTTGATTTGCGGGTGATGGGGTTCTTCCAGGTTGAAAAGGAGTTATTAATACATATCCGAATCAACAGCATCAATATACTTTCAGACTACAAAATCACAATTTATCCAAAGCCAAACTGGAACAAGTCAAAAAAGAAATCCAATAAAACTAGCCAAACTGGAACAAGTCAAAAATGAAATCCAATAAAACTACATTTTTTCTACCTTTAAATCTAACCAACCTGGACTTTTATATGCATTTCGTTGTTTTCTTTTTTTGGTTTGAGTTGGTAACCTGCCCGAGGTTGCCGGACAACAAATAACTAAATTTGTGCCAACCTAAAAACCAGAGAAAGGAATAAGCGATTGGGCCAATGTTTTTAGATTTTCATTTTCTTTGCTTCACTTCGATTCCCAGCTGTAAGTCGACCTCCAGCTTCAGGCCCCGCCAAGCATTTTTTATCAACGTTAACATTCTTTTTTTATACTTAGGGAAATGATAAAAATGTAGACAAACTAAATTAGATTCAATATAGAAAAAATACATAAAAACATGAATTTATCGAATCTAAAAATACTTTAAAGATTTAAAATAAATTATTAAACAAGCTTCTAACAAATCCATGAATTTATAAATATCACATATATTTCTAAATAATTTACATAATTTTTGAAATCTAATCCAAATTCTGAAATACTAGATCCCAAACGCAACCTTAGAAAATTTTGAGATTACCTTCAGGTATCCTAAAGTGAATTATATGATCAAAACAGATAGAACCCAAACTGCTACGAATTAAATACAATTTTTTTTCTGGGCCGGGGGGAGGGGGGTTGGGTGGGGGAGAACACAGTATCTAAAACTCAAATGATTGGCTTCCACATACTGTATAACGTTAATGGAGGGACACTTCATTACCAGTCTGCAGTTGTATGAAAAACAAAGAGGATAAAATATCATGTTTGGAGCCTGGGGATATCCGACTGATCTAAGGATACAAAATCTCAAGAATGTCAAATCTATGAAACCCAAGATGATATTCAGCTTCAACTGGCAGCTTGGATAGTTGCCGGCTTTGCATCCTCAGCTTTCTCATGTTCTTTGTTTAGCATCTGAAAACCAAATGTTGCCAGTCAAAACACCATCCACATGCTCCAGCATGGTTCTAATATAATGGTGATATTACGAGTTGGTTTCTCACCTTGTTGTTGATCAAGTTATGGAGTGCAATTACACTTCGAATGAGAGACGACAGATATATAACCAACATCATATCATTTGTTTGTACTGCAATAAACGGAAAATCTGGATCAGAACTTCAAAACTTAACAAATATCGCCATCTAATCTGAAAAATGAGCACTTTCAGCAATTTTTGACACTCGTTAATTTTGTATTACCTGCAAAAGCCTTGATTAAATCATTTACGTTTAGGTTTGGCAGTAAGTTGAACACATCCTGTAGTTTTAACATAGCAGACCAGGAGCAAGATGGACACTAACCAGAAAACATTCACAAGTATATATACTCCACTTCATATTCTAGATACATTAAGCTAATCCAGAATATTAAAACCTAAAGTTCATAATTGTAAAATATCTTTAGCTTCATTTTCAGCTTTCACTCAACTTAGTTTAACTGTAAATGGTAAAGTATTTCATGATTCAAAGGAAGCTTCTCATCAATAACAAGATCAAGGTAACCGCGTATCTCCCGTAACCTCGCATCCAAACCCTTCAAAGCTGTGAGTTTCCCTGTGACCTGTAGAAAAGACTAAGGTATATGTACACACTTTTTCTCATTGTTCAAATAGAGCTTCAATTTTCCACAAAACTAAAAGCTTTAATTACGAAGGTATTTAGATTTGACAATAAAATAAGTTGAGACGGAAGTAAAAAAGAAACCTCAGTTGCAAGTGTACTAATTGTTGTATCCTTTACATCCCTAAGCAAGTGTTTCACTGCTGTTTGCAAGTGAAAAAGGGGTTATCTTAACCACAAGGGTAATATCCTGAAAAGATGACACCAAATTTCATCAAATGGCATACCAATCTCCTCAACTTCGTGAGCAGCAATTTCAGATGGAACATGAACAAAAACCTTTTGACTCTTTTGAGTAGCATTCTGCAACATTACTGCTGTATTAGTTCAAATGCTCACCAAATATGAACAAAAGGTGGCACTCTTTAGAGAAAGGTTATTATAGTTGCAGTCTCATTTAACATCCAAAGGGGTGCCTATCTGCCTCAACAGTTTAAGCCCTTCTGGCTACACACACACACACAGAAGGCGCATCCTAATTGTCCATACCTCCTTGACCTCTTCAACATCATAGTAGGCCTTAGTGGGTATCCCCAACTCCTTAGGTTGGACATCAATAATCACCAAGACAGGATTTGGGACATAGCTGAAACACCAAAAGCAGTCAATCAATGGAATGAACTTCAAAATGACATGAAAAGCTAAATAAGAAATGAAACCCAAAAGAATCATACTTGTGGAATAATCTGTGAATGTCTAGATCATTTTCCCGTAATTTTGGGCCAGTGCTATACCAACCAACAACATGCTCCTTGGCTGCAACAGATCTCATAGGTTCAGAAATCCAGAGAAAGAATATAACTTCCCCGCATCCAAAACAAGAAAGGAGAAATAAATAAGAAATTAAAATTGGCCAAGTTGAGAAAAGAGTTACCATTAATCCTTTTGAACATTGAAAACATTGATTCATGGTAGTTGTGGTCAAGGAACCATATACTCGGGTCCTTCTCATCTTCCTCAAAAGGCACTGAAAATTGAATAATAATAATAATAATAATACGGAAATTTAGGTCATGGAACCTAACAAATTGCCTTAAACCCAAACTCAACAGTCCTTAAAGTAAAACCCTAAAACCCAAAATTTAATCTCAAAAGGAGTAATCTTGCATGGATAAGAAGATAAGATTTCAGAAGACAGCATTACGAAATCAGAAATCAAAACAAAGCAGATCTAGAAGGAATTTCCAAGAAACCAAGGGGGAACCTGCATAGCTGTTGGTGACGTCAACGGTGCCTTTGAAGGAGGTGCCAAGAAGGACTCCGATGACGCGCTTACGGGTGTCTTTGGCGACGCGATTGTAGTTGTCCACGATACTGAGGAGAACCAAAGGGTGGACTATCACCTTCTCAATCGGCCGAGGCGATATTTGCTGTGTTTTGATCACGTCCATTTCTATTTTAGTCCTTTTCTCTCTCTGCCTTTTCTTCTTGCTTTGCCTTGCCTGCCTTGTTCTCTAATCTCTACTCTGTATTTCTTGCCGCAAAGGAAACCAAATAAACACCGAATCTTCTGCTTGGTTTGCAAAAACTGGTTTTTAAAAATATTGTGAAAAAAAAAATATGGGTAAACCTCACCAAAAATTACTAAACCATTACTAAATTTACATTTTAGGATATTCAACTTTACAAAATTATTATTAAATTATTTAAAATTTTTATTTAAATCACTAAATTATTTAAAAAATTATTTAAGTCACTAAAATATTTTTAAAAAATTATTTAAATTATTAGATTATTAATTTTTTTTAAAAAATTTCAAGTAGCGAACTCAAAGCAAAAATTTGATAATCGATAAGATAGATCAGTATTCATCGATAAGTAGAAGAACATTCTTTAAGTTCAAGTCGATTTGACAGTTAATGTCAAAGATTAAAGAAAAAAACTGTTTAGATTTTGATTCGCATATTGGTGGCATTTAAAGCTATTTCTTGAGAAAAATTGAACTTTAGAAGAATACAAACGGTGCGAATAGAGAAGGCCATATAACAACGATTTTAACAGCCCAGTGACTTAAACGAATACTTTTAAATAGTTGAATGACCATTTCGTAACTGTTGAAGTTGAGTGACAAAATGTAAAAGTACTAATAGTTTAGTAACATTGATGCAATTTACCCAAAAAAATATAGTTTTTTAGTTTTAAGTGAAAATATCACCAAACTATTTTCTTTGTTATTCAACTATGAAAAATTATAAAATGATCATTCAACTATTTGATTTTTTTTTCGGTCACCCAACTATTCAAAATTTATCTTTTTTAATCACCCGTTGTTAAATTATTAACCTAAATAATACTTGACAACTTCTAAAATTGGTATAATAGCAATTTTAACTCTCAACATTTATATATTGTGCTAATTTAGTCTTAGTTTCAAAAAAATTAACTCTCAACATTTACGCATTGTATAATTTTTTTTTAGAGTTTTACTTTTATTAATGACACTGAAAATTAGTTTTAAATAAATGAGAAAGGATGAAAATTTATTATCTTGAGATTTTCAGGTGTATCCATTTTTATTATATTTCCAATTAAATTTAGTTGATTTTTAAGATTTTAGTTGATAGATTTTTTTTTAGACTTTTAGGTGGAAGAGACACAAAGAAAAGGAAAATAGAAAAAAAGAAAAAGAAAAAGAGAAAGACCAAGTTATACAATATGTAAACGTTGATGGTTAACTTTTTAGAATCAGAATTAAATTGATATAATGTATAAATGTTGAGGGTTAAAATTGCTATTATATTAATTTTAAAAGCTAACACATCATCTCCCCATCAACCATTTAACGACTGATAACCAAAAAAGAAAAAATTGAATAATTAAAAAATCTATTTTATAGCTTTTTGTAGTTGAGTGACAAAAAAAAATTACTAATTATTGAGTGGCTGCAACTGTAATTTAGGCGCTTAAATTATGTAAATATTAATTTTCTATAATAGGATGCACTGCTCATAT
Source organism: Gossypium hirsutum (assembly GCF_007990345.1). Taxonomy (NCBI): domain Eukaryota; kingdom Viridiplantae; phylum Streptophyta; class Magnoliopsida; order Malvales; family Malvaceae; genus Gossypium; species Gossypium hirsutum. The sequence continues at coordinate 76,392,284 of NC_053427.1, forward strand.
ATATTAAAAAATATTATTATTTAAACAATGACATATTATTTAAAATTATTGATGAGAAAATATTTGAAATATATAAAAAAAAACTTATAAAAATATACTTAAGTTTTATTTTAAAATGCTTTTTTATAAAATTTAGATTTTTTTAACATTCTTTTAAAATTATATTTAATGTATATAAAATAAATATAATCTAAACTTAGATGATTAGTAACAATATTTTCAAATATATATAAACAAATAAAGAATTGAATAAGAATAATTCAAATATATTTTAAAGAAACATCTTAGAATTATTTGTCAAATTATTAACTATAATAAAAAACAACATAAATATATTCTATATTTATAAATGTATACCAAATATTAAATGAAATAAATAAAAAAAAGTGATAATTAAATAAATGAATTCGCAAGTTCTAAATAAAAGAAAAGAAAATATGTTTCCGAAACAGAACTAAATACTTTCGTTTACTTTTTGTCAACAATAAATTTTAAAGAAATCAAAATTATTAATTAACCAAATCATACCAATGGAGTGTAGGCTGTTGTCAATTGTCTCTTCACGCCTTGTTGCTTACAAAAGACATTGAATTCTGTAGAATTGAACTCCCCTCCTCTATCTGTTCTCAAGCACTTAATAAACTTTCCAATCTCTGTTTCTACAAGAGCCTTGAAATGCTTAAAGTGATAAATGTTTCCAACTTCTCCGAAAGAAAATAAATCCATGTTTTTCAAGAAAAATCATCAACAAAACACAATAAGTACATTTTATGGCTGCTAGAGGCAGGTATAATTGGGCCGCCAAGATCTGCATGAACTAGTTGTAATCTCTCTCTTGCTCTCCAGTGGCTCCTCTTGGGAATGGAAATCTAGTGTTGCTTGCCTTTCATGCATGCATCACATATGACATTTGTATCGCCAATTAGCGGCAATCCAATTGTCATTTCTTTACTTTATAAAGTATGCAAACTTTTTGATAAAGAATGAGATGAATGAATGCGTAAGCGAATTATAAAGTTTGTCAAAGTCGCGAATTTGACTTAGGACTCTACACGTTCGGAAAAAATTTGAATTTTTAATACAACCTGAAATGCAATCAAATCCAAGTTAGATAAAACAATTAAAATAAATAACTAAGATAATTAAAATAGCATAATAAATCTACGATTAGAACAATAAGGAAGAAAATAAAGAAGATAGATGGAAAGATAGAACGTAGTATGTAGAAGTGCTAAGAAACATTGGAAACACGAAGAATCCACAACTCCCTTCAAACGGCTCTAATTTTCCCTCCAAGAAAGAAAACTTGGCAAGAAAAAGTTTGAAGATGATCCCCACAATCTGAAAAGATTGTTAAAACTCTTCTAAAAGAAACTCAAGAGAAATTCTTAAAAAAAAGAAAACTCAAAGAGAATTTATAAACTCAAAAGAGAAGTTGAATAATAATGAATTGTGTACAATGCAAAGGCCTATATATAGGCTAGCTAAATAAATCTCTTAAATATACTAGAATTCTAATTTAACCTAAACAAGAAGTAGTTTTGAACTAAACTTTCTTGTTAACACAAAACTCCTAAATAACTTAAAATACTTAATAATTATAAAAAAATTGGAATAAAATAATAATAAAATAATAAGAGCTGATAAATACAATATTGAGCTCATATATAATAAAAATTAAGCCTAAAACCTAAACACAATATGATTTAAACTCGAATTAAAAGCCCAAAATTTGTAATTCTTGTCATAGTCCCGTTCTTAAATTCTGCTCGCACAATCTTCACTAAAACGGTCATAACTTGAGCTACCGAACTCAAAATAGAGTGATACAAAATGCGTTTCAAAGTTAAGAGATAGATCTTCAAACACCATGAGACATCTCAACCCAGAAATTCCAGAATCCCATCCAAAAAGTCATCACAAGTCTACTGATTTCTAAAGCTTGAAAATTGACAGTTTCGGTGAATGGAATTTAATAAATTTCACCCCATCCGTGCATGTATCATTTCCCCTTTTCTCAAAAAGATTCATCTTTCAATCTTGTCTTTGATTAAACACTGATTTGATTTGTTTAGCCTTTAACATTGTTGTTGGGCCTTGAGGTAGTGTGAGCCCATCACATTTATGGGTTTGAAATTGGGCTTTGAGACTCGCATCACCTTTATAGCTAAGATGAACATAACGATGATGCCAGAGCTTGGACTGGTCTATGGTATTGATTAGCAAACACTTTTCTTCTTTTATAGTGATAGGTGAATCGACAATCAACTTAAACATCCTGTTTACAGTCATGTTGGATTCTGCCATTTTTCCTTTTTGTGGATGATAAATGCTACACATACCATCTTTAAACAGTAGTTCCAAACCATTTTCTTGCAACTGACCCACGTTCAAAAGATTGTTTTTAAGTTCAAGCACATAATACACATTACCAATAACAAATCTGATGCCTTGCAAAAACAACTTCACATCTTCCTTTCCAATCACCTTCATTTTTGTATTGTTTCCAAGCTTTACAACATGAGATAAAGTAGTATCCAAGTTTGAAAACATACCTTGATTCTCACACATGTGATCTGAGCATCTTGAATGTAAAAACCACACATCACTTCTCTCGTCTTCATGGGGCTCCTCATATGCTATTAACAGCAAAACATATTCATCTTCCTTTTCTACCTCAGCATAATTTGCTTCCTTATTCCATCTTGGACATTCATACTGAAAATCTCCTAAATTGTGACATTTATAACTTTCAACTGTTTCCTTGTTGAAGGTTGCTCTTGCTCTTCCTTGATCTCTGCCTCTAGACGATATTCCTCTACCCCTTATTCCAAATCCTGAATCTACCTTCAAAATTTGATCCTCATCCTCACTACACACCTTTCGAAACTTCTATTCATGTAACACAAATGAACTCTGTAATTCATCAACGAACATGTTATCAGTATTCTTTTATTCCTTGATGGACACCACAACATATGTGAACTTCTCTACTAAAGTTCATGGAATCTTCTCAACAATCTTTGAATCAGACATATTTTCTCTAATGCTCCAAATCTTGTTCGAAACTGTCATCACTCTTGCAAAATACTCAGTGATGGTTTCATCTTTCCTTATTGACAACCTTGAATTCCCTTCTTAGTGAATTAAGAAGAGATTTCTTTACGCTGTCATTCCTCTCAGAATTCCGTTTCATCGAATCCTAAACACTCTTGGCTGTAATACGATCCAAGATTTGTTCAAAGATAGTACGATCAAGTACTTGGAAATGATAATGTTTGACCTGATAATCCTTGGTTTTGGCATCATCGAGCAAATTTTCTGTGCCTTTGTTAGTATCGTCCCATCTACCGACCTTTTGAAACTATTTTCACCAAACTCCACAAACCCTTTTCTCTAAATAGGTTATCTATCAATTCACTCCAATGGTCGTAGTGACTGTCGAAGTGAGGGATCTTCGTTAGAGTCTTGTCGTCGTTCATACTCTCAGTATATGCTCTCTGGAAGAATGCTACTTTTTCTAACTTCTACAGACCCAGTGGGGGCACTAATACCAAAATTGTTAGATATTAAAAATTATTGCAAAAAATAACACATAACAATCTTAAGCATGATTTATTGAAGAACAAAATAGGCTTTTATAAAGCCACACGAGTAACAAACTAATCGAAAATTCAACTTACTAAGCACTTATTTAGCTAACTACCAAGACTAATTCAAACTAGCTAAAAATACTCTAACAAACATTGAAGAATATCTCTTGAAACAACCAAAATCTTCCAACAATCATGACCACGCAGCCTCAACATGCAGTATTCACCCTAACCATATTAAATTACAACATTAGTTAAAATCTTCCAATTAAATAAAAAATTACGTGCAACTGTCATATATACTTGTGAATATAAAATAAAATATTTGTTTACCGATACATTAATTATCCTTGCTGTGTGATCACTTGCTCTAATCAAAGAATCTATTTTGATATCTGCACAAATAATTAAAATTTTAATCATCGACTTAATAAATAAACAATATACAAATAACAACAACATTTTTTTCTACCCTGTTTTCGTAATTAACTTTTTATATACATTTTTAAAAAATTTTAAATTATATCTTAATATTACACAAATCTAATCATTCAAACAAAATTATAATGCTTAATGTTATATCTTAAAATATACAAATTATTATTACAAAAAAAAAAAACATACACTAGTCAAACCAATCTTAATATTACTTTCAACACAAATCTAACCATTTAAACAAAAATATAATGTTCAATGTTACATTTTAAAATATACAAATTATTATTACAAAATAAAATAAACATACACTACCAAAATTATCATAATACACAATTCTAACAATTCTAATAAAATAAACATACACTACCAAAACTATCTTAATAAACATACACTACAAAATAACAAAAATATAATGTTCAAAATTAACATACCTTAATACTAATCTAATTTAATAATATATCAATAAACCTTTAACACAAACCTAATCTAATACTAATCTAATCCAAAATATAAATAATACTTCTTTTTCAAATTTAATATTACAAAAAATAATTAATATATCTTAATAATGTTTATTTTTCCTCCTCGAACCTCCAATCGAACACTCAACTTTTTATCCTAACTCTTACTTTTTTCTGGCTCTGACTGTGGGGAGACCTTTTTTTTTTGTCCACCATCTGTGTGGGGGTTGGGGGATCAAATCCACTCCCTTTTATACTAAAAATTATATATATAATAAATATAAAACTTTTAAACAACAACAGTTGAAAAAAAAGAGAGGCTAAAAAGCCAAATTTAAAGCAGAACCTGTGACTGACTAGTCATATCAGTGGCAAGCCGTCAGGCCGGTGCCACCACGCTTGTAAAACCTCTAACCCGCATCTGTCATCGAAATAGGGTTATGGAGCATTACCAGAGTTTACAGATCAAATATAGTTAATTCATGTCATTTACTATGCATATTTGAAACTAAACATATTCAACCATATTGTCTCTTAAATGGACCTTTGAGGCCCAATTTATGTATCAAAAACAAGTCGGGACTAAGCCGGGAATGCAAAGAATTTTTCGTGAAATTTTAAAATTTTCTTTAGGTGCAAGGGACACATACCAATGTAGTCAGCCCGTGTGGCTCACACGGCCAAGTAACACGCCCGTGTCTTAGGTCGTGTGGGCATTCGATGTAAGGCACATGGCCGTGTCCCAGCCCGTGCACAATTTAAGTTGTATACTGACTTAGTCACACGGCCGAACCACACGCCCGTGTGCTAGGCCATGTGAGCATACTAACTTGCATAATTGAGGTGTAAGATTCACATGACCAAGTCACATGCCCGTCTACCAGGCCGTGTTACACACACGGCTGAGACACATGCCCGTGTCTCTGCCCGTGTGAAACTACCTAAGTATTATGTTTTACAAATTTTAAGATGCAGGGGACACATAGCTGAGACACACGTCTGTGTCTCGACTCGCGTGGATAAAATAAGGCCATTTCCGAGACTTATTTCTCACCCAAACTTGTCTTCCACCTACATCAACATTTTAACACATTCACCAACCAATTCAAGACATTTAAACCAAGCTAAAACCAAGTCTTAAACTTGACATTTTACACATACAATCAATGTGTCCTAGGACTTCCCAATTGACAATTTATTATTAAGTCATTCCAAACTTATACTTAACTAGATACCAAATGCATATATGCATAATCAAATTCATACCTCAAACATGATAATACCTTATATATCTATATATCGAAACATGACCATTACAAGCCATTATAATGGCTATTTACAACCAAAACATATATATACCAACATTTTACCTAACTTAGCTTATACATGTCATTATACCAAAAGTAATTTCACTATTTATACCAAAATGAGTTGAAGGATAGTGTGATCTTACTCTGATCCACTTTCAACCTTTACGAGCTTTCGAGTACTATAAAATAGAGAAAATAAAACAAGTAAGCATTTAATGCTTAGTAAGTTTGTATAATGGGAAATTAACTTACCATTTATTTGCATTAAAGGTAAGCATACAAAATTTCGCCCAAAGAATTTGGGCAATTAGCCTAAACACCCAATTTCATCAACATGTTAGTCATTATAATTCACACAATTGTCAAGAAACATGAATGAGCTCATCATGTAATAACTTTCATATATATATACTTCCCAGATCATATTCCCATAAAACATGTACATTTTCATAACAAATCATCTCAAGTTCAGTTTAGTCCATGTCGGAACTTTACCCATTGAATTTATTTGAAATATTGATAGATATACATGTAGTACACTCGAAGTGTAGAAAACTATAATCCATCAATTCATATCTGGGGGTACTCATTAGAGCACATAATCAGAAAGCACTCTTTTGAGCCATGTAACAGGAAGCTCATGCGAGCCATGTAACAAGAAGCTCGAGAGGGCTTATAACGGGACGCTCATAAGAGATATGGTGTGTCCGCAACATATGCAGGACCACAACCATTTCAGGAAAATCCTGTATCCATCGAATTCCATTTATTCAAACAGAACTTGTCATTTATCGGGCTTTGCCGAATATGTAATAAATTTCATACATATAGCAATTATACAATTCACATATACAACATTCAATTCAAATATATAAATATACATAATTTAGTTACACGAACTTACCTTGACACTTGCTTGTATACAAAAATCTAATAATTTGAAACTTTTTCTTTTCCTCGATCTAACTCCTTATTTGATTTTTCCGGATCTATATAAATGAATTTAACATCAATTTAAAAAATTTCATATTCAAATCAATCCAATTCACATTTTAGGAAAAAGTACCATTTTGCCTCTATACTTTTGATTAATTTCAATTTTGTCCCTAGGCTCGGAAAATGAAATTTATGAAATTTAATCCTTATTCCAAGTCTAACCCAATTTTTCATATAACATTTACAGCCCATATTTTTCACAAAAATTAGAAATTTTTCATGAATTTTACATCTTTTCAATTTAGTCCCTAAATCACAATTTCATGAAAATTTCCTTAACAAAAGTTGTTTATCTATTAACAACCTTTCATTTTCTATCATAGATTTCATAATTCATGCATATTCATCCATGGAAAAGTTTTAATACTTTGATAACTTTGCAAATTAATCCCTAAAATAGCTAGATTAAGTTATTACGATATTGGAATTATAAAAATTACTAAAAACGAGACAAGATTACTTACCCAATTAAGCTTGCTTGAATTTATTTCTCTTAACTAGGGTTTCCATAGAAAATTTGGGGAATATGATGAAAATAAAATTATTTTATTCATTTAATTAACTTATCATCTTTTAATTTTTTAACTTTCCAATTTCATCCTTTTCTTTTCTTGAATTTCCATGGATGAGTCATTATAATTACCTACTAACTCCATTTAATGGTCTAATTTTCATATAAGGACCTCAAGTTTTGAATTTCATAGCTATTTAATCCTTCTAGCTATTAGAATTCAATTTTTGCATTTTATGCAATTTGGTCCTTTTATAATTAAGCATGTAATTGATAAAATTTTCATACATCATTCCCATCATAATGAAAACCATGAAATAATATTAAAATAATTTTACTTTTTAACTTGAATTTGTGGTCCCGAAACTATGGTCCCGAAACTATGGTTCTGATTTCACTGAAAACGGGTTGTTACAATGCTGTCAGGCGGCACTGGCCTAACGGCCTTCCACCGATGTTACCGATCAGTCACAAATTCTGCTTTAAATATGGCTTTTCAACCTTTTATTTCATCTGTTTCAATTAATTAAAAATTAATTAAATAATAAATTACACCGATGTCACTTGACACGTCGGCGACACAATTAAAAAATTATTTTTTTCGGGTAATCATACAAAAATACGTGTATCTTGTGGCCAGTACATATCGGTGCCGTTGATTGCTCAAGCGGCACCAAAAAAAATTAATTTTTTTTGAAAAACAATCCTTCGTTAATCATTGGTGGCTGGTGAGGGTGGTGCCATCGATTGCTCAGATGGCATTAATGGTCTACTATTTGGTTTGCCTATTTTTGGAAATAATCTATACCCCATCCCATTTTAGTATATCATTATTATTTTTATATTATTTAAGTAAAAAAGCCATTATGCATCCAATATAAATGAGTATGAGACTTTTAACCATGAGATTGTGGTGATTGCTCACCTCATCCCTTATTCATGTGGTCTAGGATTTGATCCCACTTGTGAGAATGGAGCACAACTTATGGTTAGTCGCTTACCTCTTTGGAGAGCACTCACGATGAAAAAATTAGTCTTTGCTGTTGACGGTGGATACCCTAATTACAACTGGAAAAGAAAGAGTTTTTTATTTTTATTTTTATAATTTCACATTAAACCTAGGTGCTCTTGAAGTTAAAAGTTTTTAAATCTAGATTTTTTTGTTTGGATCGAGAACCAATTTGAAAAGCTATTTTTAAGGTTAAATTTGGTTGTTTAGCATTGTTTTTTTGTCAAAAAAATAATAATTAAGTATTAAAATAGGTATGTTTAAAAGTTATATTTTATAAAATGTTTTTTTAAGGAACCTTGACACTTAGAAGTATCGAGTTCCCTTATGGGTTGTTTAGCCATTGTGATTTCCAAGATCAATATTTTTTATAAGTACAAAAAATGCATCTAGTACAAAATGAAGGATCTTGTCTGTTAGAGTTGTGTGACTTGAATTCCATCACTTGTGTAATATCCCAAAAATCGGTGTTAGTAGAATTGGGTTTGTGTATCGATAGAGAGTGTGGTCATGCCCAATTTTTGAGAATACTTGTGCGTTTTTAAGAAATATATGAGGTATTGATTTGTTAGATAAGTGTTAGTGAAACGTTCCTTGAAACCCAAGTTCAAATCTCTTCTGTTGCACCATTTTTATTATTTTGCATCAAACCCTAGTATGTGACATATCTTGTTTTTAAAATAAATATTGTAAAACTATTTCAAGAATGAATAAGTAGCCTAGTGGTTAAAAAAATATGAGAAAGTATGAAAATTAAATTAAGGTCCCAAGTTTGAATATTTTCCCTTGCAAAATAATTAAAATTTGCAAAATCCCTTTTTTTTATGTGCGTGACATCCATACCCTTTTAGACCTAGGTATAAATATTATTTTTAGACAAAATAATCAGCCTTTAATCTCATTCTTGCCACCCTAGCCGTCCCTCTCCTTCTCCTCTCCTCTTCTCTTTTAATTTTTTTCCTTTCTTCATTGTTACTGCTACCCATAGCTTCTTGATCTACCATATTTTTCTTTTCTTTTTTTTTCCACAAGATCTTGCATCATCTCCCCTCCATCTTACTGCCATCTTCCCCTTAATTTTCCAGCCTCAAATCTAAAATTTTGACCTTCAAGATCGATCCCTATTGTTGTCAAGAAGTGCCATTGCCTCCCCTATCACCTAGTTTGTATAAATTCTCCTTTTTTCTCAATTTCTTGATGAATCTTGTGAGTTCTAAACCTAAATTTCTTGTAACACCCCTCACCCATATTCAATGCCGGAATAGGGTTACGAAGTATTACTGGACTTATAACATAATTAAACATATATTTCACATACATTTTTCAATTTTATGTAATCATCATTCAACAACATTCATATTGTCCATAATACGAGCCTATGAGGCCCAAAACATGCTTTAGGAGTGGTTCGGGACTAAACCGGTAGCTCAAGAAATTTTTACAAAACTTAGAAAATTTTTCAAACTACAGGGGACACACACCCGTGTGGTCCGACCGTGTGTCTCAAACAGCCAAAGACACGCCCATGTCATAGGCTGTGTGGACATTCGAAATGGTATCACATGGCTGTGTCCCAGCCCGTGTTCTACCCCTTGTAACTCTTTGACTTGGGTCACACGGCCAAGACACATACCCGTGTGGCTAACCCGTGTACCAAGCCGTGTGCTAGGCCGTGCCAAATCTATAGGGTATACTGACTTATGCCACACGGCCAAGTCACACGCCTGTGTGCTAAGCAGTGTGGAGCATACTGACTTGATTTTTAATTCAACACTAGGGGACACACGGCCGTGTAACCTGGTCGTGTGTCACACATAGTTGAGACACACATCTGTGTCTCTTCCCATGTGGACAAAAATAGGCTATTTACCAAGCCATTTTGCCACCCAAATTTGCTTACACCTACATCAACCCAATTGACGCCAAAACATGGCATATAATAGGCATTCAAAATCACTCCAATCAAGCTCAATTCATGATAATCTCATACCATTAACCACAATATACACAAGTATTCACAAATCACCTAAATGACATCTTATAATTATGCATCATTTTGCCTAAATAAATAAGCATACTAATTCTCAAATATCAACCATTTGACATCCACAATACCTATAATCAACAAGCATTATACATCCATCTAGAAAATCACAAGACAAGCCATATGCATATATATATACAACCATACCAACCAAATTGAGGCAACTCTCATGGCTATATACAAAACCAAACTCCTAATATTTACAAGCCATTTCAAATGACTAAATTCATTAACAACACATATACCAATATGACCAAAGTCCCTATACATGCCATATACTCAAAATACTTAAATTCAAAAGTATGAAAGTGATAGTTGGATAGTGTGATGAAGTCTCCGACAATTCCTGAATCTGGGCTAGCTTTGATTTCGCTATAATACACAAAAGATAAACAAAGAAAGCTATAAAGCTTAGTAAGTTCGTATAGCAATAAAATTAACTTAACAAATATACACAAATTAAGCAATTAAAACATATCATAACATATTTCATTTTGAATCATCAACCTATCACAAATTCCATTCCCAAAATTAGACATAAATTTCATAAGTTTATTAAATTCAATGCTTGTACGGTTTATGTACATACATGTACCACCTCGTATCAACATTAACACAACCACATCTCTGATATACCCGTTGAACCATTCAGAATACTATCAGATGCCTGGGAAACTCGCACCTTAAGTGCCACATATATAGCCGAAACTATCTCAATCTCATATCACATATAATGCTCCCTCTTGAGCTATCAACGGGTCTACTCACACAAGCTGACGGTCATGATGAAGCCACACGGTGTTGCTCACACAAGCTGATGAGAATCCACAACACATGCCGGATAACTCAGCCACCGGTAAGACGTACAGACTAGCACCCAATCACATAACCCCTAATGACATGTCATTTGTATCCTAATCTATTCTTAAGGTGTAACGCCCCAATTTTCGGGAATTCTGTGAATGTTGGCATAGGTTTAATTATGTTAGTGGGCCTCTAGAAAGCCCAAACTTAAGATAGAACCCGACAATTTTAGTTAATTTTTGTTCCATAAGAAAAATGGGGTGAAATTATGAAATAGGACCTATGTGAAATTGTTTGAAAATGCTATAGGCTAAATTGAAGTGGCCAAATAAATAGGAGTGCAAAATAGGAGGATTTGCATGACAAACCTCCCATTTTACATGAAGTGGCCAGCCATCATGTTGTTGTAGACAAAATGTACACTTGATATCCATAATTTATGGTACAAATTGATACAAATTGATAATAGGTTAGGTAAATGTTCCATGATAATGGGTTAGGTAAATGTTTCATGATAATGAGTTAGGTAAATGTTTCATGATAATGGGTTAGGTAAATGTTTCATGATAAGAATTTCATGTCTTTTGTATTAAAGAATTAAATGGATGAAATATGAAGTTTTATTAAAAGAAAAAAGGGGTGAAAAGAACAAAGTTTTGTCCATCTTTGTTCATCATAGCTGAAGTTAGAGAAGAGAAAGGAGAGGAGAAAGCTCTTGAGTATTCGGTCATTAGGAGGAGGAAAATTGAAGGTAAGTTCTTGGTACCTTGCTTCTATTTTGAGGTTCATGAGTTCTTCTTGATTCTACCTTAACTCTTGAAGTATATTTTGATTTTTAGTTGTGTTGTGAGCATTTAGTCATGAATTAAAATGAAGGAAATGGTTGTTGTTTCATGTTCTTTTAATGAAAAATGGAAGATAGGTGAAGTTGAGCCAAACAAATAAGCATGCATGTGCCTTAGATGTTAAAGGGAAAAATCAGCTAACATGTTGTGCTTTAAAATGATGAAATGGAGATTATACTTAAGTAAAATCATAGATATGTGATGATTGATTGGTGATATACATGTTTAAATAACATGCATGCAAGGTATGTGTGAAAGAGTGATTTGGTAATAAATCTGCTTGGGGCAGCAGAGTAACGTGACTTTGGAAAATCACCATAAATTGTGGGAGAAGAATTAGAAGCTGAATAAATTATGTAATTAAAGCTTATTGAGTCTAGTTTCTAATGAAATAAACAAGAACATATTTTGAATTCTGTAAAATGAGAAGTTTGATTCGAAATGAAGAGTGGTCAGATTAGTCAAATAGTGAAACATAGGAAACTTTGAGAAATATCTGGTATTGATTGGCTAAACCAAAAATTCTTAAAATTTTATGGATAGAATATTTATGAGTCTATTTTCAAGGAAAATTAACGGAACTTGATTTGGAGTTTCGTAGCTCCAGTTATAAATGATTTAGTGACTATTGCTTAGGAAGACAGCTTGCGGTGAAATTATGATTATGTGGTAAACATTGACAAAAATTTGTTAATGAGTTGCTTATTGTTTTCTTATAAGCTTACTATGATCTGTAGGTATGGTTGGCCGAATATTGTAAGGGGTTAATACGTAGTTTGTATTGGAATAGTTAGATTAACGTGTTAGTAATCCAATTGTAGGCGGTTCGTGTGTGGATCTCGTCAGCATATCGTCGCAAACAGGTGTGTAACTAACACCCTCTTTCTTAGTCTAGATCGGCAAAAGTCGAAAAGCCAAAATGCCGAAAACTGGTATTTTGTAGATTTGCGAGTGTGCGAATGCTCGTGAGGTAAATCGATTAATGTTTTTGGTAAGCTGCAATGTTTGAACTGCAAAGTGCATGATTTCTGTGCCCTCGATATTTTTGGGCTTAATGGGCCAAAATTGGAATGATGGGCCAACGGGCCCAATTCGGTAAGAACCCTCGGTAGTGATTCTGTTAGTACATGAAAGGTAGGAATATGCATGAAAAACCCTAAAATATATAAATTACTGAAATACCTTTAAAAGTGGAAAATTTACAGTTTTACCCCTAGTAGATAAATTACCGAAATACCCCTAAGGTTAAATTGACCTAAATGCATGTTTGACTGTTGTTATTTACTGCATGCCATGTTGTTATTATCTGATGCATGGGATTGGGATATTGATGGAGGAAGTATTGAAAGTGGCTTGTCCACATACTGGAGGCTTTGCCTCAATTTACTGTTAACTGAGCAGCAAGGCTGCAACTGTGGAGTGTTGGGCTGGGTGGGTTGAGCTATTCCCCACATGGAGTGTATGGCTGGTACGGGTGGAGTGTAGTGGTTGGTGGGTTGAGTAGTCTCCCCAAATGGGCTTGCATATGTTATTGATGTTGCATGTATTTCCAAATGGGCCTATGGGCCATACTGTTATCTGAATAAGGGGCTAAGGCCCAGTTTATTGTAATCTGAAAAGGGCTCTGGCCCAGTACCACTGTTACCTGAATGGGCTTAGGCCCAATAGGCTTGAGCTGACTTGGGCTTTGAATGGGTTTTCCTTACACACTGAGTTTCCCCAAACTCACCCCTTTTATTTTCATCCACGCAGGAAATCCCCAACCATAGTGGGCTTGGAGTTGTGAGGGAATTCGGAGTGGCCACCCGTTCTGAAAGTTTGATTTTCTTCTGGTGAACTGGACATCCTTTTAATTACGTTTGAGGTTTTGGGATTTTAAATGTAATAAGGCCGCTTATTTATTTTTGATGGTTTTTAATATGTATTACTAAGATAGGTAATACTTATTTTAACTGTTGAAATTGGATAGCTTTAGGGCGCGTTTTCAAAAACAACAGTTGATTTCAAAATAACACGACAACAAGCAAAGCTTCCGCAATGAAAGTATTTTCCAAAATTAATCACTTTTCCTAAAAATGACTTAATCAAATCGGTTTCCTAGAAATATCCATGATGTTAAGGTGTGGCAATGACAGTATGCATGTCTAGGATTGGATCCGAAGGGAGCTTGGTACTTAAGCAGTCCGATGGACTCACCACCTCTTTTCTGGTTTCCTACCTGGTGCACAGCTTCCATTCACTTTAACCCTTAATGAATTAATCTTTTGAACATCAAGTACAATTTTCTGGACTTAGAATGGAAATTTTTTTAACGTTTTTGATGTGGCATGCCGGATCCGGCCATAACTTCTGGGCCGGGTTTGGGGTGCTACATAAGGTTCAACCAGGATTTCTCATTTGTCGAATCATCATCGAATATGTCTGTAGTGTCATATTCACAATTTATGCAATATTAAAGCATTTAAAACATAATTATAACAATGCTTATTACATACGAACTTACCTCGAATGCAAAAACAACTAAACGAGTTGATTAGTTTGAAACCTTGTTCTTTCCATGATCTAAATCCATATTTTGCTTTTCTTGATCTAAATATAATCAAAATTAACTTATTTAATTATCAAAATTAACTTTTTCCCCTAATAATTCACATTTTTACAATTTAGTCATGATATCATAAAAACACAAATTCATGCAATTCAACCTAAACCCATGCTATCCGAATTTCAATTAGGCCCCTAACAATCAATATTTTTCATTTATTTCACAATTTAACCACAAAATTTACACATTTCATAATTTAATCCCTAATTGGACATTTTATTAAAAATCACTTAACAATTGTTGTTTATCTATTAACAAGCATGCATTTTCTATCATCAAACATCAAAACACACATAGATTCATCAATGAAAAAACCCTAAACCTTTAACATTTTTGCAGAATAGTCCCTGGGCTAGCTAGACTAAGCTGCAACGATCTCAAAAACATAGAAAGCATGAAAAACGAGACAAAAACCACTTACCAATTAAGCATCCAAGTGACTGAACCCTAGCAAGCTTTCATGGACATTTGTTTCTTCTATTTTTGGTGGTGTTTCATATTAAGGAAGATGACACATTTATTTTCCATTTTGTTTTATTTTACTTAATAACTTAATTATTAATTTAACCTTACTTATTAAACATTAAAATCAACTAATTCATGTCCATAAATGTCCACTCATATTAAAAATGGTATATTTACCACAGAAGGACCTCCTATATTTAATTTCATAGCCATTTAATACCTTTATCTATTAGAACATCACTTTGCACTTTACGCAATTTAGTCCTTTTTATCAAATTAACTAATCAAACGATAAAATTTCTTAACGAAACTTTCACACAATTATTTTATCATACTGTAAACATTAAAATAATAAAAAAATAATTATTTTGACTTTATATTTGTGGTCCCGAAACCACTATTCCGATTTGTCTAAAAACGGGTTGTTACATTTCTAGATCTGGAATTTGAGGGATTTTTAAATATTTAATGGTTATTTTCCATCCTTCTAATCTTAGAAGTTATGTCAAATTAGCCCCAATTTGGTCTCTGTCGGTTGTGGTGCGCCTATGGGTAGGAAAAAGAGGGCTATTGTTTCTTTAATTTTTCCCATATTTTTCCAACAATATCTTGGGTTCTTGAACCCTTCCTAATTAGAATTTAATCATGGTAAATTAGTAAAAATCAATCTTGATCAATTGAAAACTCAGATTTGACAATTCGGGAAGCGTAAGTATGGTTGATTGTAAACTAATTTATAGTTTCGATTTAGATATTGGGGATAGATTGTTAATTGATCAAAATACAAGATTTTAATAATAGGTTAGATACTGATTTTACAATATTTAAATGTGTTAGGTGCCAACTTAAACACCCCAAATCAACAGTGAGGTTGAAAGACATTCGCGTGTTCGATTCGCATCAAATTAGTGTAAGAAACTTAACTATTTTGGATTCAAAAAATTGTTATAATTGTAAAGGTTGGATTGAACCCATATATGGGTTTTTGGAGGCTATTGAAGACGCATATGAATTAATTTTAATACTAATTTTAAATTTAGGTTAATTTTAAAGCTTATTAGAGAAACCGCAAGATTTACAAGTATGCTACGAAAGAGCATAAAATAAGGTGTGGGTCCTAACTAAAAAACTTGAATGTTAATGATGATTTTAATGATATAAAAGATGATTTAGATTGCTATTTGGGCTTGGCTAATTAGCTAAGTAATTAAATTTGTGAGTGGCCGAATCAGGTATGTTTCGAGCCCTAACTATTTGACATGGTAGCAATGTTGCTAGTTTGACTGAATGATTAACATTGTCATGAATGTTTGGTTAATTTAATGTATGATTGGTTGTATGTATAGCATGTTTTTGAATGAAAATAAGGCTTATGCGTGATATATTCGTACAATTAATTTGTTATGAAATGTTTGAAAGACTACTATACATGCACACAGAAAAGTTGTAAATGTATACAAATTTGTGATTTGTTAAATGATACCACCTTGATGGTAAATTGAAAATTGGATCAATAATCCTATTCACTGAATGTATTTGATAACTTAAGGCATGTTAACATGGTAATAAATTGTGAAAGTATTGAATTATGACTATGTGTGAGATTGTATGACATATTGCATGTACATTGGGGTGGGTCATTATTATGGTTGATGGAGGAGTTTTGTGGAGTACTAGCGACATAATAAGTCCGCATTTATTTGTAGTTAGTGCACTGCACCTAGAGTACTAAGGAGATTGGCTATTTTCTCACATTATTCGTTATTCGATAGATTTTCTGCATTTATAATTATTTTTTGGTTTTACCATAGTGAGCTTTGCTCGCATTCATTGGTGTTTGGCAGACAGGTTCGGGGGAACTCGTGGTATGTAGTGAATGGTTGGGGTAGGAACCTTTTTGCATTGCATCATGCTCACTACATACTCGAATGTTATTGATTTATGCTAGTATTGTATTGAATGGTATCAAAAGTAATGATTGTTACTCGAATGGTTGATGACCCATGCTCATACACCATTTGACATGGATTTTGATAATAACTATGTAATAATATGAAATTCCTATGATGGTTTTGTGTTCTTCTGTTAATGCTAATATGTTTCATTGTATTTGATATTTATGTCCATTTAAATAATTGTTCGACTCACACTGAGCTTTCATAAACTCACCCCATAGTGTTTAACTTTTTAGGTAAACCTCGAAATAAGGACTAGACTTTGCATTCGGAGAATCACCTTGGACCACAGACTATTTTTAATATTATTAATAAGCCTCTATTGGTTTTGTTTTGCAATTTTCAATTATTTCTGGTCTGTGGCTTGGTAACTTTTCATTTGGGGGCTTTTGAATTCATGGATTACTCAAGCATAATAATAAAAAAATGCATGATATGTGGCTTAAGTAAAATTTAACATTGGTCCCTAACTTCCATTACATTGCAAAGAAATCATTTATGAAAAAAAAAATCGTTAAGGCAACTAGATTTCCAAAATGACTTGAATAATTGTTTTTTCACTGCATTAGTTAACATCAAGTTTTTACAAAGTAAAGCGACAAACAAGTAATTTTTCTAAAGCAACATTGTCAACAATAAAATGAATCTTAAGGGAAAATGACCTAATAAATGAATGTCTTTAAACTACCTCAAAGTAGTGTTTTTCTTAAATGAGTTTACTTAAGGTTTTCAAAAGTGTTGTAAGTTAGCTTAACCATTTTGGTGGCTAATGTAGCCTTCTCAATCTAGCCATAATGTCTAGGCTAAGTTAGGAAGGTTACAACTTGTTAAAGAAATAAAACAGCGATGCAAAATAAGGGGATTTTTGGGAGTGAAGGACTGAGGCTGTAGCCTACCACAGATCGCCATTAAGTACCAAATTGGATTGCGATTGTGATTGTGGGTGTTGGGGTCGAGCCCCTGTGGTACGGACCATGGCACACAAGTTGAATCCATATAGGACTATATTTCTTCTATTTGACATTGATTATAATAGGGTTGTTTAAACCTTAAATAGATGTAGTCAAACTCCTCCTGTATTGTGTGTTTTTCAACATAGTGAATTTCTCCTCCTCTGCCCCTGAATTTTCCCGATAAGGGTTTTCCATGTAAAATAAATTTACTTATTGGCATTGATTATAACATTATCACTTATGAGTATTGAGTTACAGATAATTTACTTTCATTTAATTTTGGTGTCGAGTTCTTAAAATAAATTTCAACCATTTGGAAACCTAAACTCTAATAAACTCATTCAATTGAACTCCACGTCATGGATGTTAAGGTTTTCATTAATTTCATCATTTGGGGCTAGCTTAATCCTTATAAATGTATTAAATGGACCTCGATTCCCATTGGTGTTGAGTTTCATGTATACTTTTTAAATCGTGCCTATAACTACCCCATTTCTTTTTTTTTTCATCTCAACCAAAAATTGTCTCTCAATGTTGTCGACTTTTTAAGCCAACCTCTCTAAATTCTTACTTTTTTTACCTTAAACTTGATTTTTTTAAACACTCCTATGGCTCTATTGAGGAACAATAATCATATTTCGTTAGGTGCTGTAAATATGGTAATTTTTTAACTTATAATCTAAGCTAGTATTTATTTTTCTTCATTTTTTTTAATTTCAGTGTTAATTATATATATTTCAACATAAAATATTGGTTTTTTTCCAAAGTCATGGTTTACTAGCATGAGGAAGAACCTTTTTGAAATCGACGGAATGTAAATTTTTTATATCAAATAAGGAGAAACATTGACTAAAAGCATGGTTAGATGTAGTTATTTTTTGAAGGTAGTAAAAATACCTCACTTTCCAATATGAATGTTGTTGCTTCTAGCCCTGGCGAAAAGCTAGACACCAAAGACTTTTCCCTTCCACTTTTCAGGTAATGAAACTATAATCACCTTAGAAAGTGTAGCACTAACCATGGGTAACCCATCAAAAGCCCTCAAATTAAATAGTTAGATAGTCTTTACCATTGCATGTACTTGCCTTTGATTAAGGACCTCACCTGTGTTCCTACATACAATTAGTGGTCTACTTTATTAGCATTCCTATATCGGTAACTTACAAGGGCAACCCATCATAAAACCCTCAAATTAAACTAAACGACTATTGCACCCCTTTGTAAGTGTGGGAGTGGATGCAAATTGTGAAGAAAATAGTTTCAATTGAAAATTGTAAAGCTACTATCAACAACAACACTAGTGAAAGTGGAAGCAAGAAGGGAAAATTTCTTCTATGTCAACATCGTGGTGGAAAAAGTCATCCTCATTTCAAGTTCTAGAGAAGGCATGATGCAAAATGCAATAAATATAATTAGTTAGACATGAGGCTTGTTGGGAATCGACCTGTATAAAAAAATAGAAAATATAGAGAAGAACGAACAAAAATTTTACGTGGAAAAATCCTCCAAAGAGGATAAAAAACCATGGGCAAAGGAGGCTTTGACTTTTCACTAAAATAGTAAACAAACGAGGATACAATATGAAGAACATAAACCTAAATGTACTAAATGTACAAAACCAAACGACGAATAAAAAACACTAACTGGGAAGAAAATTCTCTCCATAGTTACCATAAAAAAATTCACCAACACTCATCTGTGACTACATCTTGTTGCCCCTAAAAGAAAAGCCCTGTAGTACTACTTCTTCAATTGCCCCTTATTGGTCTCTCAAAACAGGGATACAAGGCCCCTTTAAATAGGCTAAGATTAGAGGTCTAATCATACTAAAATATCCCTAGAGTAATTAGAGTTTAATTGGAAAAAGATAGTAGAGTTTAACTGGGAGAAAAAACCTAATTCATGTGGGAAGCACGTCACCATGTCGCAACATCCCCATTCGTGTCATCACAACATTTTCCATTGTTGCAATGTCGGGAAACTTCTCGTTGTGACATTGCTGTTTGTTTAGCTGAAAATATGAGGTGCACCCCACAAATCTCCACCTTGACTCGTATTTACCATAACTTCTTCTACAGGTCCCATCATGGACCGAACTCAATTTTTGTAGAATGTCAAACAAGCCCAAACTGTTCTCGAAGTTAGAAATCAGACGACTCCTAGTCTTCAAATCAAGGTTGTATAATGCAACTAGGGCCAGTGATATACGGACAGATGTGTGTGATGGTCACTAAAATAACTATAAATACGACTAAGGCAAACGCATCTTTCGAACAATAGTATAGTTATGATGAGTAGAGAATATCGTATCCATGAGGACTAAAAGTACTAGTAATTAAAAATTTTCTATTATTTAGCCAACAAATTGGAGTGATTGTTTTTAATCTAAAATTACTAAACTAATCTAACTAAGAACGCAAAAGAGAATGAAATAGGAAAATAATCGAAGATAACTAATGAGATAGATAATACCTAGGAAAGAATCCACCTAAACTTCACCTATTATTATGAATCTGAATTAAACGATTTATTCACTTATGTCTTGATCCATAAAAATCCCTAAATTATGTTAATATCTCTTTCGAGAGTAAGAACAGCTGACTCTAAATTGATTAATTAAAATCTCTTTCTAATTAAAACCCTATTGTCGCATTAACTTGATCTATGGATTCCCCTATTAGATTTGACTCTAATCTGGTAGATTTATGTCGTCCTATTTCTAGGATTGCATACAACTCCACTCAATTTTGCTAGATCTACTCTTAAATAGGGACTTTTGCTCCACTGAAATAAGCACATTAAACATGAATTAATATCCTAAAAATATTAAAGCACGAAATAAGTATACATAATTGAGAAAAAGAATCAAGTATTTATTGCGTAAGAACATAAATTAAATAATAAGATTCGTAATTGGTTTTATCCTCCTTAGGTATCTAGGGAATTTAGTTCATAATCCTGAATAGAAACATCTCAAAGTTAGGATAACAACAAGACATAAAGAAACTCAATAAAACTTCGAAGGAAACTAAATGGAGATCTTCAATCTTGAAGGAGATCTGCTTCCGAGTTGATTCCGATGGCGTTCTTCGAGTCTTTTCTTTGATCTTCTTTGAGTGCCCCCTTAAGTCTTCTTCTAATTGGTATTTATAGACTTTAGAATGCTCAGAAAAATTGGGTTTTTCTGCGTATTTGGGAAGCAGGGTGCGATCTCGACACGGGCTGACACATGGGCGTGTGGCCAGCCCGTGTGGATCCTAGAAATTGCTCTATTTGTCCAATTTTGGCTTTTTTTTGCTCTTCTTGCTCCTAAATGCTATCCTAAGTAGAGAAACATGAATTTAAAGGATTAGGAGCATCAAATTCACCAATTTACATAATTAATCATCCAAAAACATATTAAGAATGGGATTAAAATATGTTATATTTATAGCTTATCAAATATCCCCACACTTAAGCGTTTGCTTATCCTCAAGCAAAGTCCTCAACTCACATTAAAAATAATATTTCTCAACTTGTAATTCCCGTCAATAATGTCTCAAAATAATCCATAAATAATCATGCATTGGAAATTCAACTAAAAGAGCACTAAAGGCTCAAACAATCCAAGCTAAAATTTTTAAACACGAAAATATATGTGTTTTTCCTTACTTAAGTAATTACCTTTAATTCAAAATCGACAAGAATCGACATCCTCACTAGAGATTCACTCAAATCACTCAAAGTGTTTAAGGTTCAAGAATAAGCACTCAATAGTCAAACATGAAAAGTAATTACTATAGGCTTGCATGAAAATCAAATCTTTACCACTATAAATGATATGATACACAAATCAAAAGGTCTTTATTAGGTTGTAATGGGGCTTAGGTTAAGGGTATGGAGAAAGGCCAGAAAATTTGATTATAATCGAGATTGAATTGATAAATTACCAAACTAGAAAAAATAAACAAGTGTTGAATTAAAAACAATTACATCAATGGAAAACTATTCAAGAATAAAAACGAGCTTCTTCTCAAAATATGAATTTAACTGTTCAAGCTCAATCAACATAGAAATAAATAATAATCAATATTTTTTATTATATTTTTTTTATTTTCTCTTTCTCTCTCTTTTTGAAAAATAAGAAATAATTCAAAAAATCAAACAAAAGAGTATAATTAGGCAACTAACCAAATCAAATCTCAACAAAAAGGGAGTCAATAAAACAGGAAAAAAGTTTTAACAAAAAAAAAAGAGTTACAAGTTAACATTAATGGGCAAATCAAAAAACAGTGTGTTTGGCTCAACGGGGTTCACTAAGGATTAATTATATAGGTAGACTTTTTTATGAAATAAATGGGTTAAGACCTAAGTGCCTTTATCATCTTAGTATATCAAATCAAAAGGTGCGGTCTTGATATGCATAATCGAAGCTAGTTCTAGAATAACAAATCAAATTGACACATTCATTGTAAAATCCTGAATTAAGGTTTAGTCAAAATGGTGGTTTTGAGACCACAAATTCGAAATATAAATAATTATTTTATGATTATTTGATGTCCATGATATGATTGCATGTTTGTGTGAAATATTCATTAAGAAATTCTATACCTAAAGTGTCCAATTTAAAGTTAGGGACTAATTTGAATAAGATGCAAAACTTGTGTTCTAGAAGCTTCAAGCATGAAATTGCATTGGATTATTAATTAGAGGTCCTTAAAGAGAAAATTGACCAAGTTCTAAAATTTTGGTCAAAAATGGGCATGAATAGGAAAATTTTGAAAGAAAGGCTTGAAAGGCATTTTTGTCATTTGGTAAATAAAAGAATAAAAAGGGAAAATAAGTAAAAAATTTGCTCATCTTCTCTAAGTGCTAGCTGAAGTTTCCAAGAGCCATAGCTAGGTTTTGTTAAACATTTCAAGCTTGATTGTAAGTGCTCCCAAGCCCTGTTTTTGATGTTCTTTACATTTTTGAGATCCTTGAAGCATGATATATCCATTTCTAGCCATATTTTGAAGTAGGGTTCATTTATAAAACTTGAACCATGTGTGACATGTTTGTATTTTGATGTTTAATGGAAGAATATGAAAGTTTGATGTGTGATAAACATCTTTTACTAAGTGATTTTTAGTGAAAATACCTAAAATGGACTTATTTGTAAAAGATGTAGAAATAGGTAGTAGAAATGTGATTAAATTAGAAATGTGGGCTGATATGAGTTAGAATACAAATCGGCTAGGCTTGGGTAACCAAGAAAATGCATACATTTCATTTTACGAGCTTAGAGACTAAAGTGTAAATAAGTAAAAAGTTAGGGGTAAAAAGGTAATTTTATCAAAGTATGTGTTATGGGTCGATTTGAATAATGTATGTATTAAATAAGTTAAATTTGACATTATAAATCAAGAAAAATGTGATTCGGGTATTGATCAGGGGAAAAACAAGGTTTACGAGGATTAGGCTCAATTCTATCATTTTGTACCGAGGTAGGTTCATATGTGCATTGTAACGACTTGGATTTTATGATTATCAAAAAATATATTTTTCAGTCTTCGTTTCTGAAAAATGAATTCGTAAATATTTATTAAAAATATTTATGAAGTTAATCGAGTGGTTAATTAGGTTTTAATTAAGTGAATTTAGCTTAAATTAAGGTTAATTAGGTATAAGGATTAAATTGAATAAAGTGCGAAAGCTTAATTATAAATTAAAGAAAAGTTAAAGGGACTAAATAGGTAAATCTACCAAGTCTCATAAATGAGGCAGCATAAGTATGATAAAATCTTAGATTTTTTTATGTTTTAAATATATTATTTAATTATAAAATATATTATATTATATTATATTATTATATCATGTAATATTTAACTAAATCTTAACAAATGTATGGTAAAATTTGTGACATGTACAACACTAGTATACATACATTTTTAAAATACATATATGTTTACTTATTACATAAGTATATTATTAAATTATATTATTATAATATTATTATAAAACAAATGAAACAAATGAAATAAAAAGAAATAAAGAAATAGAAAAGAAACAAAGTAACAGAATATGAAACGAAAACAGAGAAGAAAAGAAGGAAAGAAAGGAAAGAAGGAAAGAAAGGGAAATTAGGGATTTCAAGGCTTGAAGTTTAGTTGGTAAGCTAATTTAAGTCATTTTCTTATAATTTTTGAGTTTTTAGAAACCTAGAACAAAATATGTCATGGTTTATATTGAAATTTTGTTAGTTGATAGATTTTTAGACATAAGTTATGTTGAATTAATTGATCAATTAGGGATTAAATTAATTGAATCTCAAGTTAGAAGTTAATAAATGATTGAATTGTAAAATAAATCATAAGTTTTGAATAGTAGGGATTAAATTGAAATAATTTCTAAATTAAGGATTTATGGTGAAATTAGAGATTTGAAATTAGTCTAAAGTGGAAATAGAATGAAAATATTAAGCTAAATGTGAAGAATAAAAGTTAGTCTCAGTTTAGGGACTAAATTGAAATTTAGACAAAAGTTGAATAAAAATTGAAATATTCAATGTGAAATTGAATGGTAGTGTATTAATAATTTTTAATTGTTTTAATTTCCGTAGCTAACATTGTGCTGGAAACCTCGGCCAAGAAAGGACAAGGCAAAGACAACGAGGGTTAGCTCGGAAATTACAGTTTGTATTTCTATAATCCGAACTTAATATTTAACTGTTGAAATTATTATCTAACATGTATGGTAAGTGCATCGAGATGATTAATTGAATTGGAGTGAATATTGGTTGAAATTGAAAAGTGAATTTAATTATTAATTGTTGTATTTTGATTAAATATTATAGTAAGTAATTTAGGTGAGAATTATTTGTATTGTGTTTTACAATTGAAATGGATTGATTTGGTATGTGATAAAATTATTGAATTTATATGGATATATGTGATTGATGTGGAAATTGAATATTAAATGTATGTTATATTGAAAATTAAATTGATTGGGAATGTGATGAAATAAATATGAATATGTGATTAATGTGGAATTTGGAATATTTGTTACTGAAAAGTGAATTGAATTGTATTGAATTATGAATTTATGTGATTAATTAAAATGTATATTGATTGGAAAAATTGAAAGTGAATTGAATATCCTATTAACTGTATCGAGCTAGTCGGATATAGTTGGCATGCCATAGGATTGGAACCGTTCAGAGATACTTTGACCTTAAGTTGATAAAGCACTATAAGTGTCGTACTGTTAATGCTACTGTTCCTGATTAATTTCGATGAGGTACTCTGTACTGTACTGTTACTGTTTACTTCGGCTTGGCCGATGAGGCACTATGTGCCGTACTGTACTGGTGTGATGGTTGGATCCGTGTATTCGTCAGGGTCCGAGTCATGTTAATAGGGATAAATAAAAGTACTGAATGACTGACTATTATTGAATAATTGATCGTTACTGAATAACTGATTGCTACTGAGCAAATGATTGTTACTGAGTAACTAATTGCTACTGAATGATTGAATGTTACTAAATGAAACTGATAAATTGAATGACACTGAAAAATATTGACTGATATTGAGCTTGGATTATTCGGGTTACTGAATGAAATGTAATAGTTGAATATTATTTACTGAAATTGAATAGTGAATAGAAGTATTAGTGAGACATATGAATGGAAAATACGATTGTTTTAAATAATTTGTAAATTTATTTTGAAAAGCTAATCGGGTTAATATATGATAAAGATTGAATGAGTTATAAAGAATTTATCCATGAAATGAATAATTGAATATTTATGATCATTATATGATTTTAAGTGTATGTTATGTTATTAAGTGTTCAGATTATAGAAATACCACTGAGTTCATACTCAGCGTACAGTTTGTTTCCGTGCGCAGGATAAGTTAAAGTCAGATCATTGGATCAGCATCCCAGGCCGATCCCAAACTGTAAGTGGAGAAGTATGTTTATTATTGGTAATGGCATGTACCTAGGATGTCAAAAGTGGTCATTTTGGAAAGTTATTGTAAATATTGTTATAAATGATAATGGTTGAGTCTATAACTTAATTAAGTTTGGTATGAAATATGCAAATTCGGGTATATGCATAAACAAGCTTAATTAGTGTTTTAATTGCAATGATGGTTGATATAAATTGTGGTACCAATGAGGCTACATTGGTTGGATGTTTATTTTGGTCAAATTAATATGCTTTAGATGTGTTAGATCGTAATTTCAGTAAGTTAAAAGATTAGAAATTATGTTGCTTGTGGTTTAAAATTGCAGGGTTGGTAACCTTAAGGTATAAGGCTTATTTTGAGTCCACACGGCCTGGCACACGGGTGTGTGACCAGACTGTGTGAGAAACACGGCTTGCACACGGGCATGTTGTTAGGCCGTGTGTTCCCTGCACCTTAAGTGTTGTAAAACAGAATGTCGTAGAGACACGGGCGTGTGTCTCAGTTGTGTGAGGCACACGGCCAAAGCACACGAGCATGTGCCTTGGCCGTGTGAAAACTGCACTAGGTTCGAATTAAAAATAAATCCACACGGGCATGTCCCATAGACCACACGGGCATGTAGGTACTGTTCGATACAAAAATTTTGAAATTTTGAGAAAAATTAATAGTGATTCTAAATTAGTCCTTAATTGATTTTACTATTCATATTGGACTTCGAGGGCTCATTAAAGAGACAATATGTTAAATTTAGGATAAGAGTAAACAATCATTTTAATTGATGTCCGTGATTGAACTATATTGACTGGTAATGCCCCGTAATCCTGTTCTGGGGATGGATAAGGGTTAGGGGGTGTTATATTTAGTAGTGTTAAAGCTATTAAGGTTTAGCCGATTCTCAGACTAAATCGAGCTCGAAATTGAGTCTAGAGGTACATGCCATAGTTGAGCCGAAATTGAGTCGGGATCAGATGCTGATATAATTGTTCGTTTCTATTTTATAGTTGAAGATGTTAAATGAATATATTGATGACATTGATTACGAAATGCATACTGGAGACGAAAAGCCTCGTGAATTAGATGGAAATTGAGTTGGTAACACTGAGTATTAACTCAATAGATAATTAACCACTGAATGTTGAATAATGTAATGTTAGAGAAAGAGATAATACATAATTATTTAAAATTATAACTGATACACTCCAATGAGTAGAAGGAACTGTATCCTCTACCATATCTATCTCTTCTGTTTCTCAATCGGTTCCTGATGTGTTTCAAGGTATAGAGCTTGTCTGAACGGGTAAGTTATCTGTTGTTAATAACCTGTATATATATAGTGTGGAAGAATTTAGAATTACAGCTGAAAATGATCTTGAAAGAACTAAAATTTGGTTAGAGAATATTATCAGGGTTGTAAATGAATTGTTTTGTTCACCGAATAAATGTTAGAAATATATGATATTTCTGTTAAAAGATTCAGCTTACCAGTGGTGGAAAATATTGATTTATGCTATGATTAAGAAAGAGTTATTTGGAAATATTCCAAAATGAGTTTTGATAGAAATATATATATGTATACCAGCCAGAGATTTCTTGATCAGAGATGTAAAGAATTCCTGATGCTTAAACAGAGTTATATGACTGTAACTGTATATGAAGGGAATTTGTTTTATTGAATAAATATATCAGAGGGTGTATTTTGACTAAAACCGTAATGTACAAGTGGTTTGAAGATGGTTTAAATGAAGACATAAAGTCGAAGAGTTTAATAAAGAGAAAAGATAGATTGAAATGGAAGCTAAAACTTCAAGTAAAAGATTCGAGATAGATTGAAAGGAGCTTTTGATAGACAGAAATCGTATGAAGACTTAAAACATCGGGATATCGAGTATTCTATCGGTGATAAGGTATTTCTTAAAGTTTCACTTTGAAAGGAAAATTTTGAGATTGGGTTGAAAAGAGAAATTGAGTTCTCGTTCTATTGGACCATGTGAAATTGTAGAAAAAGTTGGACCGGTAACATATCGTTTGGTTTTGCCTCCGAAATTACAGAAAAAATTTACGATGATTTTTTATGTTTCGATGCTCAGAAGATGTAGATCAGATCTTTCACATGTTATTTCGACAGATGAAATTGAAATTTGAACCGATTTATCGTATGAAGAAGAGTCGGTTGAGGTACTAGCTTGAGAGGTGAAGTCATAATATTGAGAAAGCAACATGGGAACCGAAAGAAACAGTGAGATCTCTGTACCCCCACCTCTTTTCACGAAAATTTCGAGGACGAAATTTATTAAGGGAGGAAGAAATGTAACGATCCGAATTTTACGGTTATCGAAAAATGTATTTTCGAGTCTCCGTTTCTGAAAAATAAATTCGTAAATATTTATTAAAAATATTTATAAAGTTAATCGAGTGGTTAATTAGGTTTTAATTAAGTGAATTTAGCTTAAATTAAGGTTAATTAGGTATAAGAATTAAATTGAATAAAGTGTGAAAGCTTAATTATAAATTAAAGAAAAGTTAAAGGGACTAAATAGGTAAATCTATCAAGTCTCATAAATGAGGCGGCATAAGTATGATAAAATCTTAGATTTTTTTATGTTTTAAATATATTATTTAATTATAAAATATATTATATTATATTGTATTGTATTATATTATTATGTAATATTTAACTAAATCTTAACAAATGTATGGTAAAATTTGTGGTTTGTGTAACACTAGTATACATACATTTTTAAAAAACATATATTTACTTATTATATAAGTATATTATTAAATTATATTATTATAACATTATTATAAAACAAATGAAACAAATGAAATAAAAAGAAATAAAGAAATAGAAAAGAAGGAAAGAAAGAAAGAAAGGGAAATTAGGGATTTCAAAGCTTGAAGTTTAATTGGTAAGTTAATTTAAGTTCTTTTCTTATAATTTTTGAGTTTTTAGAAACCTAGAACAAAATATGTCATGGTTTATATTGAAATTTTGTTAGTTGATAGATTTTTAGACATAATTTATGTTGAATTAATTGATCAATTAGGGATTAAATTAATTGAATCTCAAGTTAGAAGTTAATAAAGGATTGAATTGTAAAATAAATCATAAGTTTTGAATAGTAGGGATTAAATTGAAATAATTTCTTAATTAAGGATTTATGGTGAAATTAGAGATTTGAAATTAGTCTAAAGTGGAAATAGAATGAAAATATTAAGCTAAATGTGAAGAATAAAAGTTAGTCTCGATTTAGGGACTAAATTGAAATTTAGACAAAAGTTGAATAAAAATTAAAATATTCAATGTGAAATTGAATGGTAGTGTATTAATAATTTTTAATTGTTTTAATTTCCGTAGCTAACATTGTGCTAGAAACCTCGGCCAAGAAAGGACAAGGCAAAGACAACGAGGGTTAGCTCGGAAATTACAGTTTGTATTTCTATAATCCGAACTTAATATTTAACTGTTGAAATTATTATCTAACATGTATGGTAAGTGCATTGAGATGATTAATTAATTGGAGTGAATATTGGTTGAAATTGAAAAGTGAATTTAATTATTAATTGTTGTATTTTGATTAAATATTATAGTAAGTAATTTAGGTGAAAATTATTTGTATTGTGTTTTATAATTGAAATGGATTGATTTGGTATGTGATAAAATTATTGAATTTATATGGATATATGTGATTGATGTGGAAATTTAATATTGAATGTATGTTATATTGAAAATTAAATTGATTGAGAATGTGATGAAATAAATATGAATATGTGATTAATGTGGAATTTGGAATATTTGTTACTGAAAAGTGAATTGAATTGTATTGAATTATGAATTTATGTGATTAATTAAAATGTATATTGATTGGAAAAATTGAAAGTGAATTGAATACCCTATTAATTGTATCGGGTTAGTCGGATATAGTTGGCATGTCATAGGATTGGAAGTGTTTAGGGATAATTCGACCTTGAGTCGATAAGGCACTATAAGTGTCGTACTGTTACTATTACTGTTCCGAATTAATTCTGATGAGATACTCTGTACCGTACTGCTACTGTTTACTTCGACTTGGTCGATCAGACACTATGTGCTGTACTGTACTGGTGTGATGGTTGGATCCGTGTATCCGTCGGTGTCCGAGTCATGTTAATAGGGGTAAATAAGAGTATTGAATGACTGACTATTATTGAATAATTGATCGTTACTGAATAACTGATTGCTACTGAGCAAATGATTGTTACTGAGTAACTAATTGCTATTGAATGATTGAATGTTACTAAATGAAACTGATAAATTGAATGACACTGAAAAATATTGACTGATATTGAGCTTGGATTATTCGGGTTACTGAATGAAATGTAATAGTTGAATATTATTTACTGAAATTGAATAGTGAATAGAAGTATTAGTGAGACATATGAATTGAAAATATTATTGTTTTAAATAATTTGTGAATTTATTTTGAAAAGCTAATCGGGTTAGTATATGATAAAGATTGAATGAGTTATAAAGAATTTATCCATGAAATGAATAATTGAATATTTATGGTCATTATATGATTTTAAGTGTATGTTATGTTATTAAGTGTTCAGATTATAGAAATACCACTGAGTTCATACTCAGCGCATGATTTGTTTCAGTGCGCAGGATAAGTTAAAGTCAGATCATTGAATCAGCATCCCAGGCCGATCCCAAACGTAAGTGGAGAAGTATGTTTATTATTGGTAATGGCATGTACCTAGGATGTCAAAAGTGGTCATTTTGGAAAGTTATTGTCAATGTTGTTATAAATGATAATGGTTGAGTCTATAACTTAATTAAGTTTGGTATGAAAGATGCAAATTCGGGTATGCATAAACGAGCTTAATTAGTGTTTTAATTGCAATGATGGTTGATATAAATTGTGGTACCAATGAGGCTACATTGGTTGGATGTTTATTTTGGTCAAATTAATATGTTTAGATGTGTTAGATCGTAATTTCAATAAGTTAAAAGATTAGAAATTATGTTGCTTGTGGTTTAAAATTGCAGGGTTGGTAACCTTGAGGTATAAGGCTTATTTTGAGTCCACACGGCCTGGCACACGGGCATGTGACCGGGTCGTGTGAGACACACAGCTTGCACAGAAGCATGTTGTTAGGCCGTGTGCTCTTTGCACCTTAAGTGTTGTAAAACAAAATGTCGCAGAGACACGGGCGCGTGTCTTAGCTGTGTGAGGCGCACGGGTATGTGTCTTGGCTGTGTGGTATCTGCACTAGGTTCGAATTAAAAATAAATCCACACGGGCGTGTCCCATAGACCACACGGGTTTGTGGGTATTGTTCGATAGGAAATGTTAAAATTTTGAGAAAAAATCGTAGTGATTCTAAATTAGTCCCGAATTGATTTTACTATTCATATTGGACTTCGAGGGCCCATTCAATAGACGATATGTTAAATTTAGGATAAGTGTAAAAAAATATTTTAATTAATGTCCGTGATTGAACTGTATTGACTAGTAATATGTAGCACCCCAAACCCGGCCCAGACGTTATGGCCGGATCTGACATGCCACATCGAAGCTTTCAAAACATTTTATATTGTTGATCTAGAAAAACCTACTTAGTGTTTTAAAAGATAATTTCATTATAGGTTAAAGTGAATGAAAGCTGTGCACCAGGTAGGAAACCAGAAAAGAGGAGGTGAATCTATCGGACTACTTAAGTACCAAGCTCCCTTCGGATCCAATCCTAGACATGCACACTGCCATTGCCACACCTTAACGTCATGTATATTTCTAGGAAACCGATTTGATTAAGTCATTTTTAGGAAAAGTGATTAATTTTGGAAAATACTTTCATTGCGAAAGCTTTGCTTGTTGTCGTGTTATTTTGAAATCAATTGTTGTTTTTTTTTGAAAACGCGCCCTAAAGCTATCCAATTTCAACAGTTAAAATAAGTAATACCTATCTTAGTAATACATATTAAAACCATCAAAAATAATTAAGCGGCCTTATTACATTTAAAAAACCAAATCTCAACGTAAATAATAGGATGTCCAGTTCACCAGAAGAAAACCAAACTTTCAGAACGGGTGGCCACTCCGAATTCCCTCACAGCTCCAAGCCCACTATGGTTGGGGATTTCCTGCATGGATGAAAATAAAAGGGGTGAGTTTGGGGAAACTCAGTGTGTAAGGAAAACCCATTCAAAGCCCAAGTCAACTCAAGCCTATTGGGCCTAAGCCCATTCAGGTAACAGTGGTACTGGACCAGAGAAATTTTCGGATTACAATAAACTGGGCCTTAGCCACTTATTCAGATAACAGTATGGCCCATAGGCCCATTTCAAAATACATGCAACATCAATAACATATGCAAGCCCATTTGGGGAGACTACTAAATCCACCAACCACTACACTCCACCCGTACCAGCCCTACACTCCATATGGGGAATAGCTCAACCCACCCAGCCCAACACTCCACAGTTGCAGCCTTGCTGCTCAGTTAACAGTAAATTGAGGCAAAGCCTCCAGTACGTGGACAAGCCACTTTCAGTACTTCCTCCGTCAATATCCCAATCCCATGCATCAGATAATAACAACATGGCATGCAGTAAATAACAACAGTCAAACATGCATTTAGGTCAATTTAACCCTAGGGGTATTTTGGCAATTTATCTACTAGGGGTAAAACTGTAAATTTTCCACTTTTAAAGGTATTTCAGTAATTTATCTATTTTAGGGTTTTTCATGCATATTCTTACTTTTCACGTACTAACAAAATCACGTACCGAGGGTTCTTACCGAATTGGGCCCGTTGGCCCATCATTCCAATTTTGGCCCATTAAGCCAAAAAATATCGAGGGCACAGAAATCATACACTTTGCAGTCCAAATTTTGCAGCTTACCAAAATCAATTATAACTGGAGCTACGAAACTCCAAATCAAGTGCCGTTAATTTTACCTGAAAATAGACTCATATATATTATATCCATAAAATTTTCAGAATTTTTGGTTTAGCCAATCAATACCAGAATTTTCTTAAAGTTTCCCATGTTTCACTGTTTGACTAATCTGACCACTCTTCATTACGAATCAAATTTCTCATTTTAAAGAATTCAAAATATGTTCTCATTTATTTCATTTGAAAATAGTCTCATTAAGCTTTAATTAAATAATTTATTCAGCTTCTAACTCATCACCCACAATTTATGGTGATTTTCCAAATTCACGTTACTGCTGTTGTCCCAAGCAGATTTATTACCAAATCACTCTTTCACACATAACTTGCATGCATGTTTTTTTTAAACATGTATATCACCAATCAATCATCACATATCTATGATTTTACTTAAGTATAATCTCCATTTCATCATTTTAAAGCACAACATATTAGCCGATTTTTCCCCTTAGCATCTAAGCACATGCATGCTCATTTGTTTGGCTCAACTTCACATATCTTCCATTTTTCATCAAAAGAACATGAAACAACAACCATTTCCTTCATTTTAATTCATGACCAAATGCTCACAACACAACCAAAAACCAAAATATGCTTCAAGAGTTAAGGTAGAATCAAGAAGAACTCATGAACATCAAGATAGAAGCAAACTACCATGAACTTACCTTCAATTTTCTTCCCCAAATGACCGAACATTCAAGAGCTTTCTCCTCTCCTTTCTCTTCTCTAACTTTAGGCTATGATGAAAAAAGATGGACAAAACTTTGTTCTTTTCACTCCTTTTTTTAAATAAAATTTCATATTTCATCCATTTAATTCTTTAATACAAAAGACATGAAATTCCCATCATGGAACATTTACCTAACCCATTATCAATTTGTATCAATTTGTACCATAAATTATGGATATCAAGTGCACATTTTGTCTACAACAACATGATGGCCGGCCACTTCATGTAAAATGGGGGGTTTGTCATGCAAATCCTCCTATTTTGCACTCCTATTTATTTGGCCACTTCAATTTAGCCTATAGCATTTTCAAACATTTTCACATAGGTCCTATTTCATAATTTCACCCCCTTTTTCTTATGGAACAAAAAATTAACTAAAATTGCTGGGTTCTATCTTAAGCTTGGGCCTTCTAGAGGCCCACTAACATAATTAAACCTATGCCAACATTCACAGAATTCTCAAAAATTGGGGCGTTACAACTCTACCCCCTTAAAGAAATTTCGGCCTCGAAATTTACCTGATCCAAATAGTTGAGGGTATTGTTGACGCATAGTCTCTTCTGATTCCCAAGTAGCTTCTTCCCTTCCATGATTACGCCACAGTACTTTTACCAACGGAACCAACTTCCTTCTTAGAACTTTAACCTCTCGATCTAAAATTTGTATGGGTTCTTCCTCAAAGGTCAAATCAGTCCTTACTTCAATCTCCTCCACTGGCACAACATGTGAGGGATCCGATCGATATTGTCTTAACATAGACACATGAAAGACGTCATGGATTCTGTCTAACTCTGGTGGTAACTCTGGTGGTAACCCTATAAACCGCGGACTCAATTTGCCTTTCTTGCCGAATCTCAAGGTCTTCTTCCAAGGTGAAACCTTTAAGAAAACCATATCCCCAACCGCGAACTCTATCTCTTTGCGCTTTAGATCCGCATATGACTTTTTTCTATCAGATGCCTCCTTTAATCGATCTCTTATCAACTTAACCTTACTTTCAGTATCTGCCACCAACTCCGGTCCAAGCACTTGTCGTTCACCCAACTCTGTCCAACACGTAGGCGTACGACATCTCCGCCCATAAAGTGCCTCATATGGAGCCATCTGAATACTTGCTTGGTAGTTGTTATTGTATGCAAACTCTGCCAATGGCAAGTAATCCTCCCAACTCCCACTAAAATCGATGATACAACCCCTTAACATATCCTCCAAAATCTGAATAACCCTCCCCGACTGTCCATCTGTCTGTGGGTGAAAGGCAGTACTGAAATCCAAACGTGTACCCAATGCCTCCTGCAACTTCTTCCAGAACTGAGATGTAAACCTAGGGTCTCGGTCAGAAATAATCGACACTGGCACTCTATGTAGTCGCACTACCTCTGCCACATACAACCTAGCCAACTTTTGCAGGGAGTAATCAGTACGAACTGGTATGAAATGGGAAGATTTTGTTAACCTATCCACCACTATCCACACAGAATCTTTCTTGGTGGGTGTCAAAGGTAGTCCACTCACAAAGTCCATAGTGACTCTCTCCCACTTCCACAAAGGAATTTTCACCGGTTGCAGTAATCCAGAAGGATTTTGATGTTTAGCTTTCACTTGCTGGCATGTCAGACATTTCCCCACGAACTCCATTACTTCTCGTTTAAGCCCAGGCCACCAGTACAGTTCTCGCAAGTCGTGATACAACTTATTCCCCCCAGGATGCATGGGACAAAGTCCCCCATGAGCTTCCTTCAATATTGACTGTCTCAAGTCAGAGTCCTTCGGAACACAAATTCTTCCTCGGAAGCATAAAACTTCTTCAGTATTCAGTCCAAAATCCTCATTCTCACCGTTCTCAACTTGCTGAAACCGAAGAACCAATGAGTTATCCTTCAACTGTTTTCCTTTAATCTGCTCAGTCCAAATAGGTCTCACTTGCAATTCTGCTAATAGACTTCCATCATCAAATAGATTCAAACGTGCAAACAAGGCTCTCAAATCAGAAACAACCCTTCGACTCAACGCATCAGCCACCACGTTAGCCTTACCTGGGTGGTACTCAATCAAACAATCGTAATCCTTAAGCAACTCTACCCATCTTCGTTGCCTAAGGTTTAACTCTTTCTGAGTTAACAGATGCTTTAGGCTCTTATGGTCCGTGTATATGATACACTTTTCTCCATATAAGTAGTGTCTCCAGATTTTCAACGCGAAGATCACTGCTGCTAGCTCTAAGTCATGCGTAGGGTAGTTCGCTTCATGAGGCTTAAGCTGCCACGAAGCATAAGCGACCACCTTACCCTCTTGCATCAGTACACATCCTAACCCCACATGCGACGCATCGCTGTACACAGTGAAGTCCTTCCCAGACTCCTGTTGAATCAACACTGGTGCTTCAGTCAATACCTTTTTCAAATGGTCAAAAGCTTTTTGCTGACTCTCAGTCCAGACAAATGCTACTTCTTTCCTTAACAGTTTCGTCAATGGTGTAGCAATCAGAGAAAATCCTTCTACGAACCTTCAGTAATAGCCTGCCAAATCCAGAAAACTCCGAATTTTCGATACTGATTTTGGTGGCTTCCTTCCCAGAACTTCCTCAACTTTTCGAGGATCCACTCTAATTCCTTCAGCAGAAACACATGACCTAGAAAAGCCACTTCTCACAACCAAAATTCACACTTACTAAACTTTGCATATAGTTCCTTCTCTCTCAGCACTTGCAGCACAATATGTCGATGCTCCTCATGTTTCTCATCGGTTTCCGAGTATACCAGAATATCATCGATGAAAACTACCATGAATCGGTCCAAGTAAGGTTGGAACACTCGATTTATCAGATCCATGAAAGCGGCGGGTGCGTTCGTCAACCCAAACAGCATAACTAGGAACTCGTAATGACCATATCGAGTCCTGAATGTTGTCTTATGAATATCCACTTCTTTTACCCTTAATTGATGGTATCCAGATCGAAGGTCAATCTTGGAAAATACCGAAGCTCCTCTAAGTTGGTCAAATAAATCATCAATCCTTGGCAGTGGGTATTTGTTCTTTATCGTCAGTTTGTTCAACTGGCGGTAATCGATGCACATGCGCATTATCCCGTCTTTTTTCTTTAGGGTGCAATGGATACTAGAGCTGTTCCAGGAAATAAATTGATTCCAAACTCTACTTCCCGATTCGGAGGCAATCCAGGAAGCTCATTTGGGAAAACATCTCGGAATTCCCCAACAGTCCTGACGGTATCCACAGTCAGATCCCCAGTTTCAACTTGATTTACAAAAGCCAAGTACGCTTCACATCTCTTACGCATCAGTTTCTCAGCCCGTAAAGCTGATACCACATTGGACAAGTAATCTCTTCGTTCCCCAATAATCATTACCTCCTCATCCTCAATAGTCCTTAACACCATCCTCTTAGTTGCACAATCCAGCGTTGCCTTATGCTTGGTCAGCCAATCCATCCCTAAGATCAAATCGAATTCTCTGAATGGTAACTCCATTAAGTCTCCACAGAAAATCCTACCTTGAGTTTCTAAAGACACCTCCCTAAAGAGTTTCTCTACTTTAACTGAGTGACCTAACGGACTTATCATAGTTACCCCACACACAGTTTCCTCAAAGTGAACGCTCGATGCCCCAGAAATATCACATGCAACATATGAATGAGTTGACCCCACATTTATTAGAGCAGTATAGGGTACGTCAGAGATAAAAAACGTACCAGTTATGACATCAGGTGCGTCACCCTCCTCGCGGCGACGAGCAGCATATACCAAAGCTGGCTGACGAGCCTCAGTGTTAACAGTACCCCTGCTAGGTGCCTCACGTCCATGGCCATTGCCACCGTGACCTTGGCCACGACCTCTCGACGATGACGGTCCATCTCGCGCTGGTTGCACGGGTTGCACAGCCTTTTGTTCAACCACTTGAGCCTGAGCTGACCTCTTAGGACAATCCCTGATCTTATGTTTCTTTGATCCACAACGAAGACAAGCCCCAAAACGTTTCCAACATTCCCCCAGATGCATTCTACCACAATCTCCACAAGCTTGTGGTCTAACAGTGTTTACCGAAACCGCTCGAACTGGTTCCTCCATCCTAGCTCTCTTAACATTCCGGTTTGTAGCACCAGTTGGTCCAGCATCTCTCTTGAACCGGTTTCGATCCCTGTCACGGTTTCTTCGTTTAGCTTGCTTCACCTCTTCGGCTATCTTATCCTTTTCTACCATTGCAGCAAAATTGCGCTCTCTCTGTGGAGCTATGAGCACCCTTAGCTCATCCCTGAGGCCATCCTCAAAGCGAACACTGCGCTCGTATTCAGTAGAGACAATACCATTAGCATACCGGCTCAATCGCAGAAACTTTACCTCATATTCAGCAAAGGTCTTACCACCCTGGGTCAGGTTCAGGAATTCCTTCCTTCGCGCATCCACATAGCTAGCTCCGACATACTTCACCTTGAAAGACTACTTAAACAACTCCCAAGTTACCCTCTCAACTGGGGTACCCTCTCTCACAGTGATCCACCACTGATACACCTCATCCCGTAGTAAGGATACTGCTCCTTTTAACTTTTGCTCCACTGAGCAGTCCAAGTCATCCATAATCCGCTCCGTGGCTTCCAGCCAGTACTCAGCCACTTTTGGGGCTACTCCAGATACACCCCTAAAAATTTCCGCTCCATTAGCCCGGAGTCGCTCAGAAATGGACCCCCTATTTATAGGCCCGATATTAGCTCCGACCACCCTTTCCAAAACTCTTAACATTGCCTGGGACAGAGCGTCATCCCCCACGGCCCGATCATACGACCCATTCTCATCCACCGGTGGTGGTCGTGCTACTCCAGCAGGTATGTGTTCAGAAGACGAAGATCCAGCTTGAGTACTACTTCGGCCTCGACCACGACCTCTTCCCCGAGTAGCTCTCGTACTCATATCGATTTATCTGATTACGAATTTTATGCAGTTAGTTTATGGTTTCCACTGTTTATTACAGAATATCTTATGAACAAATAAGATTTCAGAGTTGTTCTCGCGTAACCACGGTTTAGCTACTGTCTCAGTTTCCTAGGGCTTAGTTTACCCTACAGTCTCAGTTTGTAGCCTTTACGCTACATTATCTATAGTACTATCTCTAAGGTTTAGTACTAACTACAGTACAGTTCAGTGTATAAAACAGAATAGTACTTACAACCTTAGTGCCAGGGATTCAGTGTGCCACCTCATCAGTTTTCAGATAAACTCAAAAGATTTAGGCTTTTTGAAATCCATTTTCCAAACATTTGTGTTAAAAAAAAGTTCGGAGATTATCTCCTTTAAACAGGAAATTTATTTTCAAAAGTCAGGTTTTTTTTTCAAAAAAATACCCTATTTTTTTTGGCATAAAGTTTTGAAAACCCTTTTTGGACCCGATCCACAGCCGAGTTGTTGCAACCTAGGCTCTGATACCACTAAATGTAGCACCCCAAACCTGGCCTAAACGTTATGGCCGGATCTGACATGCCACATCGAAGCATTCAAAACATTTTATATTGTTGATCCAGAAAACCTACTTAGTGTTTTAAAAGATAATTTCATTACAGGTTAAAGTGAATGGAAGCTGTGCACCAGATAGGAAACCGAAAAAGAGGAGGTGAGTCTATCGGAGTACTTAAGTACCAAGCTCCCTTCGGATCCAATCCTAGACATGCACACCGCCATTGCCACACCTTAACGTCATGTATATTTCTAGGAAACCGATTTGATTAAGTCATTTTTAGGAAAAGTGATTAATTTTGGAAAATACTTTCATTGCGGAAGCTTTGCTTATTGTCGTGTTATTTTGAAATCAATTGTTGTTTTTTTTTTTGAAAACGCACCCTAAAGTTATCCAATTTCAACAGTTAAAATAAGTAATACCTATCTTAGTAATACATATTAAAACCATCAAAAATAATTAAGCGGCCTTATTACATTTAAAAACCCAAACCTTAACGTAAATAATAGGATGTCCAGTTCACCAGAAGAAAACCAACCTTTCAGAACGGGTGGCCACTCCGAATTCCTTCACAGCTCCAAGCCCACTATGGTTAGGGATTTCCTGCGTGGATGAAAATAAAAGGGGTGAGTTTGGAGAAACTCAGTGTGTAAGGAAAACCCATTCAAAGCCCAAGTCACCTCAAGCCTATTGGGCCTAAGCCCATTCAGGTAACAGTGGTACTGGACCAGAGCCCTTTTCAGATTACAATAAACTGGGCCTTAGCCCCTTATTCAGATAACAGTATGGCCCATAGGCCCATTTCAAAATACATGCAACATCAATAACATATGCAAGCCTATTTGGGGAGACTACTCAACCCACCAACCACTACACTCCACCCGTACCAGCCCTACACTCTATGTGGGGAATAGCTCAACCCACCCAGCCTAACACTCCACAGTTGCAACCTTACTGCTCAGTTAACAGTAGATTAAGGCAAAGCCTCCAGTACGTGGACAAGCCACTTTCAGTACTTCCTCCGTCAATATCCCAATCCCATGCATCAGATAATAACAACATGACATGCAGTAAATAACAACAGTCAAACATGCATTTAGGTCAATTTAACCCTAGGGGTATTTCGGTAATTTATCTACTAGGGGTAAAACTGTAAATTTTTCACTTTTAAAGGTATTTCAGTAATTTATTTATTTTAGGGTTTTTCATGCATATTCCTACTTTTCACGTACTAACAGAATCACGTACCGAGGGTTCTTACCGAATTGGGCCCGTTGGCCCATCATTCCAATTTTGGCCCATTAAGCCCAAAAATATCAAGGGCACAGAAATCATGCACTTTGCAGTCCAAATTTTACAGCTTACCAAAAACATTAATCGATTTACCTCACGAGCATTCGCACACTCGCAAATCTACAAAATACCGATTTTCGACATTTCGGCTTTTCGACTTTTACCGATCCAGACTAAGAAAGAGGGTGTTAGTTACACACCTGTTTGCGACGATATGCTGACGAGATCCACACACGAACTGCCTACAATTGGATTACTAACACATTAATCTAACTATTCAAATACGAACTACGTATTAACCCCTTACAATATTTGGCCAACCACATTTACAGATCATAGTAAGCTTATAAGAAATCAATAAGCAACTCATTAACAAAGTTTTGTCAATGTTTACCACATAATCATAATCTCACTGCAAGCTGTCTTCCTGAACAACAGTCACTAAATCATTTATAACTGGAGCTACGAAACTCCAAATCAAGTGCCGTTAATTTTACCTGAAAATAGACTCATATATCTTATATCCATAAAATTTTCAGAATTTTTGGTCTAGCCAATCAATACCATATTTTTCTTAAAGTTTCCCATATTTCACTGTTTGACTAATCTGACCACTCTTCATTACGAATCAAATTTCTCCTTTTACAGAATTCAAAATATGTTCTCATTCATTTCATTTGAAAATAGACTCATTAAGCTTTAATTACATAATTTATTCAGCTTCAACTCATCTCCCACGATTTATGGTGATTTTCCAAATTCACATTACTGCTGCTGTCCCAAGCAGATTTATTACCAAATCACTCTTTCACACATAACTTGCATGCATGTTTTTTTTAAACATGTATATCACCAATCAATCATCACATATCTATGATTTTACTTAAGTATAATCTCCATTTCATCATTTTAAAGCACAACATATTAGCCGATTTTTCCCCTTAGCATCTAAGCACATGCATGCTCATTTGTTTGGCTCAACTTCACATATCTTCCATTTTTCATCAAAAGAACATGAAACAACAACCATTTCCTTCATTTTAATTCATGACCAAATGCTCACAACACAACCAAAAACCAAAATATGCTTCAAGAGTTAAGGTAGAATCAAGAAGAACTCATGAACATCAAGATAGAAGCAAACTACCATGAACTTACCTTCAATTTTCTTCCCCAAGTGACCGAACATTCAAGAGCTTTCTCCTCTCCTTTCTCTTCTCTAACTTTAGGCTATGATGAACAAAGATGGACAAAACTTTGTTCTTTTCACTCCTTTTTTTTAAATAAAATTTCATATTTCATCCATTTAATTCTTTAATACAAAAGACATGAAATTCCCATCATGGAACATTTACCTAACCCATTATCAATTTGTATCAATTTGTACCATAAATTATGGATATCAAGTGCACATTTTGTCTACAACAACATGATGGCCGGCCACTTCATGTAAAATGGGGGGTTTGTCATGCAAATCCTCCTATTTTGCACTCCTATTTATTTGGCCACTTCAATTTAGCCTATAGCATTTTCAAACATTTTCACATAGGTCCTATTTCATAATTTCACCCCCTTTTTCTTATGGAACAAAAAATTAACTAAAATTGCTGGGTTCTATCTTAAGCTTGGGTCTTCTAGAGGCCCACTAACATAATTAAACCTATGCCAACATTCACAGAATTCCCAAAAATTGGGGCGTTACAACTCTACCCCCCTTAAAGAAATTTCGGCCTCGAAATTTACCTGATCCAAATATTTGAGGGTATTGTTGACGCATAGTCTCTTCTGATTCCCAAGTAGCT
Source organism: Gossypium hirsutum (assembly GCF_007990345.1). Lineage (NCBI taxonomy): Eukaryota > Viridiplantae > Streptophyta > Magnoliopsida > Malvales > Malvaceae > Gossypium > Gossypium hirsutum. Next base: position 76,434,433 of record NC_053427.1, read on the forward strand.
TCTTCCCTTCCATGATTACGCCACAGTACTTTTACCAACGGAACCAACTTCCTTCTTAGAACTTTAACCTCTCGATCTAAAATTTGTATGGGTTCTTCCTCAAAGGTCAAATCAGTCCTTACTTCAATCTCCTCCACTGGCACAACATGTGAGGGATCCGATCGATATTGTCTTAACATAGACACATGAAAGACGTCATGGATTCTGTCTAACTCTGGTGGTAACTCTAACTGATACGCTACTGGCCCTACCCGCTTAAGAACCCAATAAAGCACTGTAAACCGCGGACTCAATTTGCCTTTCTTGCCGAATCTCAAGATCTTCTTCCAAGGTTAAACCTTTAAGAAAACCATATCCCCAACCGCGAACTCTATCTCTTTGCGCTTTAGATCCGCATACGACTTTTTTCTATCAGATGCCTCCTCTAATCGATCTCTTATCAACTTAACCTTACTTTCAGTATCTGCCACCAACTCCGGTCCAAGCACTTGTCGTTCACCCAACTCTGTCCAACACGTAGGCGTACGACATCTCTGCCCATAAAGTGCCTCATGTGGAGCCATCTGAATACTTGCTTGGTAGTTGTTATTGTATGCAAACTCTGCCAATGGCAAGTAATCCTCCCAACTCCCACTAAAATCGATGATACAACCCCTTAACATATCCTCCAAAATCTGAATAACCCTCCTCGACTGTCCATCTGTCTGTGGGTGAAAGGCAGTACTGAAATCCAAACGTGTACCCAATGCCTCCTGCAACTTCTTCCAGAACTGAGATGTAAACCTAGGGTCTCGGTCAGAAATAATCGACACTGGCACTCTACGTAGTCGCACTATCTCTGCCACATACAACCTAGCCAACTTTTGCCGGGAGTAATCAGTACGAACTGGTATGAAATGGGAAGATTTTGTTAACCTATCCACCACTACCCACACAGAATCTTTCTTGGTGGGTGTCAAAGGTAGCCCACTCACAAAGTCCATAGTGACTCTCTCCCGCTTCCACAAAGGAATTTTCACCGGTTGCAGTAATCCAGAAGGAAATTGATGTTTAGCTTTCACTTGCTGGCATGTCAGACATTTCCCCACTAACTCCATTACTTCTCGTTTAAGCCCAGGCAACCAGTACAGTTCTCGCAAGTCGTGATACAACTTATTCCCTCCAGGATGCATGGGACAAAGTCCCCCATGAGCTTCCTTCAATATCGACTGTCTCAAGTCAGAGTCCTTCGGAACACAAATTCTTCCTCGGAAGCATAAAACTTCTTCAGTATTCAGTCCAAAATCCTCATTCTCACCGTTCTCAACTTGCTGAAACCGAAGAACCAATGAGTTATCCTTCAACTGTTTTCCTTTAATCTGCTCAGTCCAAATAGGTCTCACTTCCAATTCTGCTAACAGACTTCCATCATCAAATAGACTCAAACGTGCAAACAAGGCTCTCAAATCAGAAACAACCCTTCGACTCAACGCATCAGCCACCACGTTAGCCTTACCTGGGTGGTACTCAATCGAACAGTCGTAATCCTTAAGCAACTCTACCCATCTTCGTTGCCTAAGGTTTAACTCCTTCTGAGTTAACAGATGCTTTAGGCTCTTGTGGTCCGTGTATATGATACACTTTTCTCCATATAAGTAGTGTCTCTAGATTTTCAACGTGAAGATCACTGTTGCTAGCTCTAAGTCATGCGTAGGGTTGTTCGCTTCATGAGGCTTAAGCTGCCACGAAGCATAAGCGACCACCTTACCCTCTTGCATCAGTACACATCCTAACCCCACATGCGACGCATCGCTGTACACAGTGAAGTCCTTCCCAGACTCCTGTTGAATCAACACTGGTGCTTCAGCAATACCTTTTTCAAATGGTCAAAAGCTTTTTGCTGACTCTCAGTCCAGACAAATGCTACTCCTTTCCTTAACAGTTTCGTCAATGGTGTAGCAATCAGAGAAAATCCTTCTACGAACCTTCGGTAATAGCCTGCCAAACCCAGAAAACTCCGAATTTTCGATGCTGATTTTGGTGGCTTCCATCCCAGAACTTCCTCAACTTTTCGAGGATCCACTCTAATTCCTTCAGCAGAAACCACATGACCTAGAAAAGCCACTTCTAGCAACCAAAATTCACACTTACTAAACTTTGTATATAGTTCCTTCTCTCTCAGCACTTGCAGCACAATACGTAGATGCTCCTCATGTTTCTCATCGGTTTTCGAGTATACCAGAATATCATCGATGAAAACTACCATGAATCGGTCCAAGTAAGGTTGGAACACTCGATTTATCAGATCCATGAAAGTGGCAGGTGCGTTCGTCAACCCAAACGGCATAACTAGGAACTCGTAATGACCATATCGAGTCCTGAATGTTGTCTTATGAATATCCACTTCTTTTACCCTTAATTGATGGTATCCAGATCGAAGGTCAATCTTGGAAAATACCGAAGCTCCTCTAAGTTGGTCAAATAAATCATCAATCCTTGGCAGTGGGTATTTGTTCTTTATCGTCAGTTTGTTCAACTGGCGGTAATCGATGCACATGCGCATTGTCCCGTCTTTTTTCATTACAAACAGAATCGGTGCTCCCCATGGAGACACACTAGGTCTAATGAAGCCTCTATCTAACAAATCTTGGATTTGAGCTTTCAGTTCCACTAACTCCTTTGGTGCCATTCTATAGGGTGCAATGGATACTAGAGCTGTTCCAGGCAATAAATCGATTCCAAACTCTACTTCCCGATTCGGAGGCAATCCAGGAAGCTCATCTGGGAAAACATCTCGGAATTCCCTAACAGTCCTAACGGTATCCACAGTCAGATCCCCAGTTTCAACTTGATTTACAAAAGCCAAGTACGCCTCACATCTCTTACGCATCAGTTTCTCAGCCCGTAAAGCTGATACCACATTGGACAAGTAATCTCTTCGTTCCCCAATAATCATTACCTCCTCATCCTCAATAGTCCTTAACACCATCCTCTTAGTTGCACAATCCAGCGTTGCCCTATGCTTTGTCAGCCAATCCATCCCTAAGATCAAATCGAATTCCCTGAATGGTAACTCCATTAAGTTTCCACAGAAAATCCTACCTTGAGTTTCTAAAGACACCTCCCTAAAGAGTTTCTCTACTTTAACTGAGTGACCTAACGGACTTATCACAATTACCCCACACACAGTTTCCTCAAAGTGAACGCCCGATGCCCCAGAAATATCACATGCAACATATGAATGAGTTGACCCCACATCTATTAGAGCAGTATAGGGTACGTCAGAGATAAAAAACGTACCAGTTATGACATCAGGTGCGTCACCCTCCTCGCGGCGACGAGCAGCATATACCAAAGCTGGCTGACGAGCCTTAGTGTTAACAGTACCCCTGCTAGGTGCCCCACGTCTATGGCCATTGCCACCGTGACCTTGGCCACGACCTCTCGACGGTGACGGTCCACCTCGCGCTGGTTGCACGGGTTGCACAGCCTTTTGTTCAACCACTTGAGCCTGAGCTGGCCTCTTAGGACAATCCCTGATCTTATGTTTCTTTGATCCACAACGAAGACAAGCCCCAAAACGTTTCCAACATTCCCCCAGATGCATTCTACCACAATCTCCACAAGCTTGTGGTCTACCAGTGTTTACCGAAATCGCTCGAACTGGTTCCTCCATCCTAGCTCTCTTAACATTCCGGTTTGTAGCACTAGTTGGTCCAGCATCTCTCTTGAACCGGTTTCGATCCCTGTCACAGTTCCTTCGTTTAGCTTGCTTCACCTCTTCGGCTATCTTATCCTTTTCTACCAGTGCAGCAAAATTGCGCTCTCTCTGTGGAGCTATGAGCACCCTTAGCTCATCCCTGAGGCCATCCTCAAAGCGAACACTGCGCTCGTATTCAGTAGAGACAATATCATTAGCATACCGGTTCAATCGCAGAAACTCTACCTCATATTCAGCAACGGTCTTACCACCTTGGGTCAGGTTTAGGAATTCCTTCCTTCGCGCATCCACATAGCTAGCTCCGACATACTTCACCTTGAAAGACTACTTAAACAACTCCCAAGTTACCCTCTCAACTGGGGTACCCTCTCTCACAGTGATCCACCACTGATACACCTCATCCCGTAGTAAGGATACTGCTCCTTTTAACTTTTGCTTCACTGAGCAGTCCAAGTCATCCATAATCCGCTCCGTGGCTTCCAGCCAGTACTCAGCCACATTTGGGGCTACTCCAGATACACCCCTAAAAATTTCTGCTCCATTAGCCCGGAGTCGCTCAGAAATGGACCCCCTATTTATAGGCCCGATATTAGCTCCGACCACCCTTTCCAAAACTCTTAACATGGCCTGGGACAGAGCGTCATCCCCCGCGGCCCGATCATACGACCCATTCTCATCCAACGGTGGTGGTCGTGCTACTCCAGTAGGTATGTGTTCAGAAGACGAAGATCCAGCTTGAGTACTACTTCGGCCTCGACCACGACCTCTTCCCCGAGTAGCTCTCGTACTCATATCGATTTATCTGATTACGAATTTTATGCAGTTAGTTTATTGTTTCCACTGTTTATTACAGAATATCTTATGACCAGATAAGATTTCAGAGTTGTTCTCGCGTAACCACGGTTTAGCTACTGTCTCAGTTTCCTAGGGCTTAGTTTACCCTACAGTCTCAGTTTGTAGCCTTTACGCTACATTATCTATAGTACTATCTCTAAGGTTTAGTACTAACTACAGTACAGTTCAGTGTATAAAACAGAATAGTACTTACAACCTTGGTGCCAGGGATTCAGTGTGCCACCTCATCAGTTTTCAGATAAACTCAAAAGATTTAGGCTTTTTGAAATCCATTTTCCAAACATTTGTGTTAAAAAAAAAGTTCGGAGATTATCTCCTTTAAACAGGAAATTTATTTTTAAAAGTCAGGTTTTTTTTTCAAAAAAACACCCTATTTTTTTTGGCATAAAGTTTTGAAAACCCTTTTTGGACCCGATCCATAGCCGAGTTGTTGCAACCTAGGCTCTGATACCACTAAATGTAGCACCCCAAACCCGGCCTAAACGTTATGGCCGGATCTGACATGCCACATCGAAGCGTTCAAAACATTTTATATTGTTGATCCAGAAATCCTACTTAATGTTTTAAAAGATAATTTCATTACAGGTTAAAGTGAATGGAAGCTGTGCACCAGATAGGAAACCGGAAAAGAGGAGGTGAGTCTATCGGAGTACTTAAGTACCAAGCTCCCTTCGGATCCAATCCTAGACATGCACACCTCCATTGCCACACCTTAACGTCATGTATATTTCTAGGAAACCGATTTGATTAAGTCATTTTTAGGAAAAGTGATTAATTTTGGAAAATACTTTCATTGCGGAAGCTTTGCTTATTGTCGTGTTATTTTGAAATCAATTGTTATTTTTTTTTTGAAAACGCACCCTAAAGCTATCCAATTTCAACAGTTAAAATAAGTAATACCTATATTAGTAATACATATTAAAACCATCAAAAATAATTAAGCGGCCTTATTACATTTAAAAACCCAAACCTTAACATAAATAATAGGATGTCCGGTTCACCAGAAGAAAACCAAACTTTCAGAATGGGTGGCCACTCCGAATTCCCTCACAGCTCCAAGCCCACTATGGTTGGGGATTTCCTGCGTGGATGAAAATAAAAGGGGTGAGTTTGGAGAAACTCAGTGTGTAAGGAAAACCCATTCAAAGCCCAAGTCAGCTCAAGCCTATTGGGCCTAAGCCCATTCAGGTAACAGTGGTACTGGACCAGAGCCCTTATCAGATTACAATAAACTGGGCCTTAGCCCCTTATTCAGATAACAGTATGGCCCATAGGCCCATTTCAAAATACATGCAACATCAATAACATATGCAAGCCCATTTGGGGAGACTACTCAACCCACCAACCACTACACTCCACCCGTACCAGCCCTACACTCTATGTGGGGAATAGCTCAGCCCACCCAGCCCAACACTCCACAGTTGCAGCCTTACTGCTCAGTTAACAGTAGATTAAGGCAAAGCGTCCAGTACGTGGACAAGCCACTTTCAGTACTTCCTCCGTCAATATCCCAATCCCATGCATCAGATAATAACAACATGACATGCAGTAAATAACAACAGTCAAACATGCATTTAGGTCAATTTAACCCTAGGGGTATTTCGGTAATTTATCTACTAGGGGTAAAACTGTAAATTTTCCACTTTTAAAGGTATTTCAGTAATTTATCTATTTTAGGGTTTTTCATGCATATTCCTACTTTTCACGTACTAACAGAATCACGTACCGAGGGTTCTTACCGAATTGGGCCCGTTGGCCCATCATTCCAATTTTGGCCCATTAAGCCCAAAAATATCGAGGGCACAGAAATCATGCACTTTGCAGTCCAAATTTTGTAGCTTACCAAAAACATTAATCGATTTACCTCACGAGCATTCGCACACTCGCAAATCTACAAAATACCGATTTTCGACATTTCGGCTTTTCGACTTTTGCCGATCCAGACTAAGAAAGAGGGTGTTAGTTACTCACCTGTTTGCGACGATATGCTGACGAGATCCACACACGAACTGCCTACAATTGGATTACTAACACATTAATCTAACTATTCAAATACGAACTACGTATTAACCTCTTACAATATTTTGCCAACCACATTTACAGATCATAGTAAGCTTATAAGAAATCAATAAGCAACTCATTAACAAAGTTTTGTCAATGTTTACCACATAATCATAATCTCACTGCAAGCTGTCTTCCTGAACAATAGTCACTAAATCATTTATAACTGGAGCTACGAAACTCCAAATCAAGTGCCGTTAATTTTACCTGAAAATAGACTCATATATCTTATATCCATAAAATTTTCAGAATTTTTGGTCTAGCCAATCAATACCAGAATTTTCTTAAAGTTTCCCATGTTTCACTGTTTGACTAATCTGACCACTCTTCATTACGAATCAAATTTCTCCTTTTACAGAATTCAAAATATGTTCTCATTTATTTCATTTGAAAATAGACTCATTAAGCTTTAATTACATAATTTATTCAGCTTCAACTCATCTCCCACGATTTATGGTGATTTTCCAAATTCACATTACTGCTGCTGTCCCAAGCAGATTTATTACCAAATCACTCTTTCACACATAACTTGCATGCATGTTTTTTTTAAACATGTATATCACCAATCAATCATCACATATCTATGATTTTACTTAAGTATAATCTCCATTTCATCATTTTAAAGCACAACATATTAGCCGATTTTTCCCCTTAGCATCTAAGCACATGCATGCTCATTTGTTTGGCTCAACTTCACATATTTTCCATTTTTCATCAAAAGAACATGAAACAACAACCATTTCCTTCATTTTAATTCATGACCAAATGCTCACAACACAACCAAAAACCAAAATATGCTTCAAGAGTTAAGGTAGAATTAAGAAGAACTCATGAACATCAAGATAGAAGCAAACTACCATGAACTTACCTTCAATTTTCTTCCCCAAGTGATCGAACATTCAAGAGCTTTCTCCTCTCCTTTCTCTTCTCTAACTTTAGGCTATGATGAACAAAGATGGACAAAACTTTGTTCTTTTCACCCCTTTTTTTAATAAAATTTCATATTTCATCCATTTAATTCTTTAATACAAAAGACATGAAATTCCCATCATGGAACATTTACCTAACCCATTATCATGGAACATTTACCTAACCCATTATCATGGAACATTTACCTAACCCATCATCATTTTGTATCAATTTGTATCATAAATTATGGATATCAAGTGCACATTTTGTCTACAACAACATGATGGCCGGCCACTTCATGTAAAATGGGGGGTTTGTCATGCAAATCCTCCTATTTTGCACTCCTATTTATTTGGCCACTTCAATTTAGCCTATAGCATTGTCAAACATTTTCACATAGGTCCTATTTCATAATTTCACCCCCTTTTTCTTATGGAACAAAAATTAACTAAAATTGCCGGGTTTTATCTTAAGCTTGGGCCTTTTAGAGGCCCACTAACATAATTAAACCTATGCCAACATTGACAGAATTCTCAAAAATTGGGGCGTTACATAATGCCCTGTAATCTTGTTCTGGGGACGGATAAGGGTTAAGGGGTGTTACATGAATAATGCAATAAGTATTATGTACAATGCTTTGTTATTTTGTAAATTTAAATGCTTTATTATTGTTATGATTATGTCTTGATCCTTCCATGAGAAAATGATTGATATTATGTACATTGAGGTCGATATTTCAAGCGAGTCCGAAAGTGATGTGATAAGTATGAAAATCTCGTTTGAACTTTAGGAATACTTTAGGATATAAGTGACATGTCACTAGGAACTATGTAATCTGAGTTCATGATATATGTGACACATGTTGTGGGGTTCCGGTTATTGGTCTTGTGTGTTCTACCTGTGGCTGGGTAGTCTGGCATGTGTTGCGTATACTTGACAGCTTGTGTGAGTAGCCCATGTAGTTACATCCTGACCGACAGCTTGTATGAGCAGACCCGTGAGTAGCTTGAAAGCGAGCAACATGTGATATGTGATATGAGGTAGCGTTGGCTACATATGGGGCACTTAGGTGCGAGATTCTGATGTATCCAATGGTATTCCAAGTGTTCAACGGGTAGTCCAAAGAGAAGTTCAATGTGTAATCTTGATGAACACGTCAAAGACAAGAAACTAAGTTGTTATGTGCAAGTGGGCAGAGGTATTTATATCGAACTCATGAGAACATCATGGGATGTGATGAACTTGTGGTAAGAATATATATATATATATATATGAGAAATAAGTTTAAGCGATTTGATTATAAAATGCAAGTTTATGTTCATTAAGTTAAATGTATGATTAATGCTTGTTTAAATTGCATTCTATTTGCATGTGGTCTTACTAAGCTTTAAAGCTTACCCCCTTTCCTTTCCCTTTTCTTATAGTGTCGCCAAGCTAGCTCGGGGATCGGAGGATGTTAGAGTTTTCGATCACACTATCCATTTGAAAATTTGGTATAGCTAGTCTCAACATTTTGAATATGGCATATAAAGGACATGGTCTTTTTGTTATGTGTTATATTGATTAGCCAAATGTGTTGGCTAATATGATGTTATGATTCATTTTGTATATGGCCATGAGAGGTGGCTCATATTGATTATTTGGGTTGTAATCTTAATCAATTATGCATGCATGCAAATGTGTTTATGCTTGTTGTGGCTGCTTGATGGATGTTTGATGTGGCTAGTGATTGTTTATTATAATGAGTATGATGGATGGCATGTATGTTTAATGGATGTAATATGATTAATGTGTATGACAATAAATGTGGTACAAATGTATAACTTGGAAGTAGGATAGCAAAGATGATTATTCATGAAATTGGTGTGGAGTACCTTGGGTAAACCTACTAACTTGAAAATATTATACGTTGACTTATTAAAAACATAAATGTCTATGCTTCATATGATAAAAATGCCATGTTGTATGCCATGAAGTGGGTTTAAGTGTACGAGTGCTTAAGGGTAGCAAATTGCTTGGAAAATAGCCTAGAAATTGTCCATACAGTTAGACACACGGCATGTGTCTAGGCGGTGTCTGACACACGGTCTGCCCATGGGCGTGTGGTCTGGCCATGTGTCCCCTGCACCCTAATTAATGCAACACAAAATGCCTAGTAGTAAACACAAGGGCAGAGACACGGCCGTGTGTCACAGCCGTATAAAGGACACGGCCTCAGGATATGGGCGTGTGCCAAGGCCGTGTTAAGTCTGCATTGAATTTCGAGAATTTAATTCGCCACACGGCCTAAGCACACGGGCGTGTGACTTGGCCGTGTGAACCTAATTGTATGTTGATGTCATAGTCAGAGAGTTACACGGGATGAGAATACGGGAGTGTCCCAAACCACATGGGCGTTTGTGACCACATGGCCTGTAACGCCTCTAACCTGAGTTCGACGCCGATACGGGTACGAGGCATTACCGTTCACAAATCGCTTACACACATACAAGTCAGATAATACGAGCCCGTTAAAAATTAAAACCTTTTCGAACTTTGTCTAAAACTTCTTATCATGGGCCTACAAGGCCCAAAACATCTCTCAGAAACCACTCTGGACCAACTCGGGTCTTTTAACCAACACTAGGAAAATGACCTTTGAAACAGGGCACACGCCCATGTGGAGGGGCAACATGCCCGTGTGGAAACTTGAACATGATCATGCTGATGGCCCGTGTGGCATACACGGCCTAAGAACCTAGGGACACGCCCGTATGTTATACTCATGTAGATTTATTTTTCAATTCGAACCTACAGGGGTTTTCACACGGCCTGGCATACGCCCTTGTCCCTCACACGACCTCGACACGCCCATGTCTCAGCCCGTGTTCAAAAACCTTGACATTCTGTTTCTGACGTTAGCAATCTTTAAGGGTCACACGGCCAAGGCACACACCTGTGTACTAGGTCGTGCCCTTCACACGGCTGACACACACGGCCGTGTCTAGGCCCGTGTGTTTACTATCACGCATACTGACTTGCAAAATTTAACGTGCAGGGGACATACGTCCGGACAACACCCCATGGGGCTGACACACGGCCTAGACACATGCTCGTGTGTCTACCCGTGTGGACAAAATAAGGCTATTTACCAGGCCTTTTTGCCATCCTTATTTGTAATAACCTACATAACATCTAGCATGAAAAATCCACAGAAGGCATTATTTCATTCATGCAATTTACTCATCTATGAAAATATCATCATTTACATATATCAATAGCGAACATTAGCCATTATCCAAGGCTTTATACAAAATTAAGGGATTCATCCGAAGCCAACACATTTGGCCAAATTAACATTGACACAAAACTCAAATCCTCTACATGCCATATTCAAAATAATAAAACCAACTATACCAAGTGCTTCGGTTGATAGTTTGATCGATGCCTCCGACGTCCGATGATCCTCGAGCTAATTAGGCGGCACTATGAGAAAATGGAAAGGAGAGGGAGTAAGCATAAAGCTTAGTAAGTTGCATGCAAATAAATATAACAACAACTTTACCATTCATCATCATGCTCATAATACAAAAGTAGGCATAAGCACAACTTAGTCATCACTATCCAATACAATTCACATAGCACATATTGAGCTCACATCTCATGCATTTCAAATAGGTACCTGTACCACTCACAACATGGTTATACTTTTCTCGTTTAACTTAAACTGTAACTCTCACTGTTGAACTATTTAGAATGCTATCGGATATTCACTAAGCCTCAAACATAGGGTATAATGCCGATGCCATGTCCCAAACATGGTCTTACACTGACTATCAAAATCGAGACCGACGCCATGTCCCAAACATGGTCTTACTCTAGCTCTCACATATCCATGCCGATGCTATGTCCCAGACTATAACACCCCTTAACCCTAAATTGTCATCGAAACAGGGTTACGAGGCATTACCGGACCTATCAGATAATTTACAAATAATTCTTAAATAAATAACAAACATATTATAATATAATCATAAGTTCATAATAATTTTTTTTAAATTCAATATAACCCCCTTTATAAATATTTAACCTTCCCTGTAAATTTTCAAATAGTAGCCAATACCAATTCCAATAATTCAACCAATGCATTTACATACTCAAATATACCTAAATTATACTTAACATATTGATTTGATAACTTAATTACCATTTGTAATTAATTCATAAAATTATTCAAACCATTTTAATTCATACTAATACCATAAACAATTTTCTACCATTTCACTAGTTTAAAACATCAAAACACCAGATTATATAACATAATTATATAACATACCAAAATAATCATTATAATACCTATGTAAATGCCACTTTCACTTAAAGGAAGAAAACATCACCAAAATCTTGATGCTAGAGTCGGGATCATTCGAATGCTGGACCAGGACACTGGACTCCTATCAACCTACGCACAAAAATAACCGTACGCTGAGTATTCCTTACTGAGTGGTATTACTATAATTCAAATTATAATAGCAATAAAGAATTATAATTACCATGCATGTAACTATCCAATTTCTCAAATATCAATTCATTCTTAAACTTTCATTAATTAACAATAACAATACAATTTTTAGCTATTCTTCAATTTCCATCACATATCACATGTACAATTTCAATCACTGCATGAACATTAAGTTCATGCCTTTCATTTTCAAACTCAAATTCAATAAATAAATCAACTTTCTTATTTCTTTCAATATTTTCAATAATATAATCAATCAATTTATTTTAAATTTCTCTTTTTAGTTGTTCAACCTATTAACAAACCCGGACTTTGACGGAAACACGGATTCCAACCCAAACACACCAATACGGCACATTGTGCCTAAACGGTACATAGTACCTGATCAATGTACGACACATAAGTGCTTGAAACGACACACGAGGCGCCTGATATGACACATAAAGTACCTGATCGGCAAAGCCGATAAACCCGGTACTCTTTCAAATCCTATGGCATGCCAATTATATCCGACTCAGCCTGACTAGTTAATAGGGTATTCAATATTACTTTGCAATTTCAATTTCAATTTCATTCTCAATTTAATTACAACTCAATTCAGTATACTTTTCCATTTCAATCCACATACAATTCAATTTTAATACATATTCATCATTCAACTCAATTTTCATTCTATTCAACAATAACACTTACCTTATAATTTACTTATCATATACATAAATTAATTTAACATTTAATGAATAAATAAATAATTTGAATTATAGTAATACAAACCCGAATTTCGCAGTTACTCCTCGACGACCTTCTCCTTCCCTTTTTGTGTTGATACCTAGAATTTTTTATTAGCTACAAAAATTAAATAATTATACTATTAATTACAACACTAATTTTACAATAATAATTGAATTTCTATTCAATTTATACCCTAATTCCAATTTAATCCTAATTAACTCATTTACTTTTCTAACTCAATTCATACTTTATTTCTATTCAATTTTCTTACATATCCTACTTAATTATCTAATGTTCTAATAAAACCCTAATTTAAAAATTCTTTCAATTTAATCCCTACAACATAAAACTTATAGCCTAATTTACAATTTAATCCTTTAATCAATTCTAACTTAAAATTCATTCAATTAAATCCCTAATTCATTATTTTATTCAACATGAACTATGTTCAAAAACTTAAAAACTTCCAAAACCTCAACTTAATTTCACTAATACTTTGTTCTAAAGCTTCTAAAACATCAAATTTAAGAGAAAAAGGCTTAATTGACTTACCAAATTAAACTTCAAGCTTTTTAAACCTTAATTTCTCCTTTTCTTTTCTTTCTTTCTTTCCTTTGCCACTTTCGAATGGCTTTCTCTGTTTCTTTCTGTTTCTTTTGTTTTGTTTATTTATTTATTTATGCTTTCGTGCTTTATTTTATATCTATATTTAAGTTAATTTAATAATTATAAAATATCTATTTAATAACAATATAATTAATACATTTGTATACATGTATCTTTGTACATTTGAGCACTATCATTACCATTCATTTGTCTTTTTTTTATTTATTTAACAAATAAAAATCTTATAATATCAATATTTAATTAATAAATATCTTTAACTTAAAATTTAAGTAAATACATCATTATAATACAAATGTATATATTCATATTATTACAAATGTCATTATCTAATTTGTTTTTCATATAAAAAATCTTATAATTTTAATTATTTATCTAATAAATATCTTTAACTTATTAATAATAAATAATAAATATCTATTTAATAAATAATACTTTTATTATAATTGTATTATACATATTATTACACATGTATCATCTCATTATCCTACATTTGTCAACTTATTAATTTATTCACTAATATAATATCAATTAAATAATAATAATCAATAGATATCTTTTACTTATTATTTAAGAAAATATACAAATATATTACAAGTATATTTTCTTGTATTTTACACATATATTTAATTATAACCATACAATTGACATGTTTTGGTTTATTTACTTATTTAAGTTATAAATTAATAATACTATAAATTAACATAACATAATATAATATATATAATTAAAACAAAAACCTTAGATTTTAATGCATATATGTCGCCTCATTTCATATAAATGGCTTAATTGCCATTTTAGTCTTTTTTATTTTCTATTACTCTATAATTTAACTTTTACCCCTTATTCGATTTAGTTATTTTTACTAATTACTCTAAATTGAACTAATTTCACTTAATTAAAACCTAATTAAACACACTACTAGACTTATAATTATTCCTAATAATTACTTATGAACCCGTTTCACTAAGACGGAGGCCCGACTATGTAATTTTCTGATGCCGTGAATTTTGGGTCATTACACAGACATAGTCTTACACTGGCACATCTCATAGCTGATGCATGTCTTAGACGTGTCTTACACTGGCTTATGTCTCGAGGCTGATGCATGTCCCAGACATGTTTTACACTAGCTCTCGTCTCAATGCTGATGCCATGTCCCAAACATGGTCTTACACTGGCTCTCATAATGTGGCTGATGCATGTCCCAGACATGTCTTACACTAGAACACAAATAACCCGGATGTCATGGCATGGATATCCGATTTATTTCTTAAGGTTCGAACGAGAGCTCTACTATCTCAATATTCATCATACATAATCATTTCCACAAACAAGAAATTTATGCTATATCAATTCAAACACATATAATAACAATGTAGTTGTATTATTTACATACAACTTACCTCAGTATACAAAATGTAGGCGACTAGTTCGGCTTAGTCCACTAGCTTTGCTTTTCCCCGGTCTAGGCCTGGATTTTGTAATTCTTGATCTAAAATGATAGAAATTCATTCATTTCATCAGCATATTAATCTAGACACTCGAAAATTCATAATTGGGAAAAATGACCATTTTGCCCTTAGACTTTCACAAAATGACCATTTTGCCCTTAGACTTTCACAAAATGACCATTTTACCCCATAGATCCAAAAATCTATTTTTATCATATTTTCTCACAAATAAAGCCTAGCCGAATACTTTTTATACTAGAAGCAGCCTACAATTCTCATTATTACACTCATGTAACATCTATTTCACAACTTATGCAAAATGGTCCCTAGTTAGGGTTTCCATGAAAACTACTTCTCAAAAGTTGTTTATTTCACAACCATAACTCATATTCTTCCATAAAATTTCAGAAATCACCATGTCTACTATCATGGAAAAACCCTAGACTTTCAACCATTTTGCAAAATAGTCCCCTCATTTCAAAGCTCATGCTACAAGGGGTCCAAAAATACAAAAATCATCAAGAAAAACTATCAAAATCACTTACTTGTGAAGGTAAAGAGTGGCTGCAATTTTTCAAGCTTCCAAACCCCTATTTTTGCTGGTATTTTCAGTGATGAGGAGGGTGGGAAAAAAGATGATATCTTTTCCTCTTTATTTTATTTTATTTTGGTCAAATAAATTACCAAATTCCCACTTGATTTTGACTTTCTCTATCTTTTGTCTTCTATGACCGGCCATCACTTATCCAAGGGTCTATTTACCCTTTAAAGACCCCCAATTTTGGTTCTCTAGCTATTTAACACCCTTAGCTATCAAAATAAGACTTTTGCACTTTATGTGATTTAGTCTTTTTTCACAATTGGGCTTACAATAGCTAACATTAATTCACCAAAAATTTCATGCACCTATTTAATCATGCTATAACTCAAAAAAATATTAAAAATAATAAAATAGTTTCTATAACTTCATATTTATGGTCTCAAAACCACTGTTTCGACTAAGCCTAAAATCGGGCTGTTACAATTCTTCCCCCTTAGGGATTTTCGTCCCCGAAAATCTTACCGGTGAATAAGTTCGAGTATTGATCTCTCATAGTCTCTTCGGGTTCCCACATGGCTTCCTTGACTCCATGTATATGCCACAAAACTTTCACAAATGCTACATTTTTATTCCTCAATTTCTTGACTTCTCGATCCAAAATCTTAATCAGTTCTTCACCATAGGTCATATCCGGGCTTATTTCAATTTCTTTCGGTGAAATCACGTGTGAGGGGTCAGATCGGTAGTGGCATAACATCGATACATGAAACACATCATGAATTTTGTCTAGCTCACGAGGCAAGGCTAATCGGTATGCTACCGGTCCAATTTTCTCAGTCACCTCATAAAGTCTGAATTTAAGGACTTTCTTCCACGGGGATACTTTCAAAAACACCCTATCACCGACTTGAAACTCAATTTCCTTTAGGATTTCTGTCTATCCGAAATGGCCTTCAAACAGTCGCGAATCACCTTAACTTTCTCTTCGGTCTCTCTGACTATATCGACCCCGTGAATCTGATTCTCTCTTAGCTCGGTCCAATATAAAGGCGTTCGATACTTACGCCCATACAAAGCCTTATAAGTCGTCATTTTCAGACTTGATTGATAACTGTTGTTATAGGCAAATTTGACCAGCAGTAAATACCTTTCCCAACTGCTTTGAAACTCGAGAACACAATACCACAACATGTCTTCCAATATCTGAATTACTCTTTCCGACTGACTGTCGATTTGTGGGTGGAAAGCTGTGCTAAAATTCAACTTTGTCCCCAAAGCTCCTTGCAACTTCTTCCAAAACCTTGAGGTAAACCTTGGGTCCCTATCTAAAATAATCGACAAGAGCGCTCCATGAAGTCTTATGATCTCAGAAACATATAGATCGGCCAATTTCTCAAGGGAATAATTAGCATGTACTGGTATAAAATGCACCGACTTTGTAAGCCTATCGACAACAACCCAAACGACATCCTTTTTCTTTGGCATTATAGGTAACACTGATATAAAATCCATGGTTACCTGGTCTCATTTCCACCCAGGAACTAATACGGGTTGAAGTAAACCTGAAGGTACTTGGTGTTCGACCTTCACTTGTTGACAAACTAGACACTTAGAAACAAACTCAGAAATGTCTCTTTTTATCCCCAACCACCAGTACATTTTCTTCAAGTTGTTATACATTTTTACACTACCCGGATGGATAAACAAGCAACATTATGTGCCTCTTATAAAATCCTCTAAATAAGCTCATTATCCTTGAGTACACAAACTCTGTCTCAGTACATCATGAAACCATCGGTGCCAATACGAAATTCTGATTCATTTCCCCTCTCACACTGAGCCATCTTAGCTTGCAAGTCCGTATCATCTTTTTGAGCTTCAAAAATCTCTTGAATGAATGTTGGTCTACCTCTTATCGCAGCCAGAATTGAACGATCATCAGTCACGGAAAAATGAGCATTCATAGCCCTCAAGGCGAATAATGACTTTCTACTCAGAGCGTCAGTGACTACATTCGCCTTTTGCGGGTGGTAGTCTATTATTAACTCGTAATCTTTTATCAGACCTAATCATCACCTTTTTCGTAAGTTCAACTCTTTTTGATTCATAAAATACCTTAAGCTTTTATGGTCGGTGAACACCTGACATTTCTCGCTATACAAATGATGTCTCCCATTCTTTAATGTGAACACTATAGCTGCTAGCTCCAAATCGTGGGTCGGGTAATTTTTCTCGTGCGGCTTTAGTTGCCTCGAGGCATATGCTATCACTTTGCCTTCTTGCATGAGAATGCACCCCAATCCATTCAAAGAGGCGTTGTTATACACCAAAATTTTTTGCCTAATTTTGGTTGCACTAAAACTAGAGCTTCGGTCAACAAAGCCTTTAATTTCTCAAAACTCTATTGGCACTTCTCTGTCCATTCGAACTTGACATCCTTTTGTAACAACCTTGTCATCGGAGTGGCTATCATAGAGAATCCATTCACAATATTCTGTAGTATCCAGCCAAACCCAGAAAGCTTCGAACCTCTGTCACATTCCTCGGTAGTTTCCACTCAAAGATAGTCGAGATCTTACTCGGGTCAACTGTAATCCCGTCACCCGACAAAATGTGTCCCAAGAATCCAACCTCTCATAGCCAAAATTTTCGCTTAATGAACTTGGTGTACAACTGCTTATCTTTCAAGGTTTGTAGAACCGTTCTCAAATGCTCCGTGTGCTCGCTCTCATCACGCGAATAAATCAATATGTCGTCGATAAAAGCGATGACGAACTTATCCAAATATGGTCAGAAAATGCAGTTCATTAAGTCCATAAATACCGCAGGGGCATTCGTTAGACAAAAAGGCATGGCGAGGAACTCATAATGGTCATACCTTGTCCGAAAAGCAGTTTTCGGAACATCTTGCTCCTTAACCCTTAACTGGTAGCAGCCTGACCTTAAATCTATCTTAGAAAACACGGTGGCTCCCTTCAATTGATCGAACAGATCATCAATTCTTGGCAAGGGATACTTGTTCTTCACGGTCACCTTGTTGAGCTGTCGGTTGTCTATGCACAATCTCATCAACCCATCTTTCTTTTTCACAAAAAGTACTGGATCATCCCACGGTGAATAGCTCAGTCTTACAAAACCTTTATCCGTTAATTCTTGTAATTGAGGCTTCAACTCCTTTAACTCCGTTGGGGCTATTCTATACGGAGCAATCGAGATAGGTGTCGTACCAAGGACTACCTCGATACGAAACTCAACTTTTCTAGTTGGAGGCAACTTGGGCAACTCTTCCGAAAATACATCCAGGTACTCACATACCACAGACACTGTCTCAATTTTCACTTTAGGCTCTTTGGTGTTCAACACAAATGCTAGGTAGGACTCATACCCTTTTCTCAAATATTTCTCGGCAGTCAAAGACGAGATCAGTACTGGTGAGTTATTTGATTCACCTGATTCAACCCAAATAATATCCCCATTCTCATATTTCATTTCAATGAACTTGCTACCACAATTCACTATCACATCATGAGCAGTCAACCAATCCATGCCAAGAATTAGATCAAATTCATCAAACGGTAGTAGCATGAGGTTAGCCAGAAAATAATGACCTCTAATCATCAAAGGACAATCTCTACACACCTTATCAACTATCACATGCTTGTCTAATGGGTTTGACACTTTTTCACAAATTCGATAGACTCAACAGACATATTCATACTGGGCAATATTTTCACGCATACATAGGAATGAGTAGACCCTGGATCAATCAAAACAATAATAGGAATATCGTGAAGAGAAAAAAATACCCGTAATCACATTTAGTGAAGATGTCTCTTCGTGAACGCGAATGGCATAAGTCCTTGCAGGCGCACGACCATTGGACCTCACAGCTAAATCTCTAGGAGCACCTCTACTGCTGGCCCCACTGCCCAGATTCTTTTGTGGTCTACCCTTCGAAAAAGCACTACTCGCCCTCACCTCTTGCTTTTCTCTTTCTCATCTAATTCAGGGCAGTCTCGGATAAAGTGGTCTAATGGCCCACATTTGAAACAGCCTCTTTCATTCCCTCGAGACTCGCCAAAATGACGCCTACCACACTGCGAACACTCCAGCCTATTTGGTCGAGCACTACCAACACTTGCGATGGAAGTGGTTTGGGCTTTAGACGCCATGTACTGCTTGTTCTTGTTTTTACTCGAGAATCCCCCTAAAGCATTCGATCGGGTAGTGAATTCCCTTGATCTCTTATATGAGGACTGATGTGGCTTCCGAATCTGTCTCTTCTTCGAATCACGCGACTCAATAGCTGCCTTTTTCTTCTCTTTAACCAACTCTTCTGCTCTGCAAGCTCTCTCAACCAATACTACAAATTCCCTTAGCTTTAGGATGCCGACAAATACTCGGATATCCTCATTCAAGCCATCCATAACCTTTTACATATTATGGCCTTGGTAGATATGCACTCTCGGGCATGCTTGCTGAGTCTTACAAACTCACGTTCATATTCTGTCATTGTCATACGACCTTGGTTCAGCTCTAAAAATTCCTTCCTCTTCTAGTTTATAAATCTCTGGTTAATGTACTTCTTTCGAAACTCTTCCTGAAAGAATTCCTAAGTTAGCCTCTCTCTCAGTACAACAGACACGAGAGTATTCCACCATTGGTAGGTCGAGTCTCGTAGGAGTGACATTGTACACTTCACTCACTCCTCAGGCGTACACGATGACTCATCAAATACCCTAATGGTATTTTCCAACCAGAACTCAACTCTGTCTGGATCATCATCAATATTCGGCTGGAATTCCTCGGCCCCTTGTTTATGGATTCTATCCACTAGAGGTTTCTCTCTCTTAGCCATCTCTACTCCTTGAGGAACTATGAACAGGTTGAGAAATTAGGGGAGTTGGGGGAGGTGAACTCCGAATACCATGCGTCCATCATGTGGAGGTAAGCTTCTCTAGCTCCTCCGCCTTTACTCATTGTCATGGGCCCACTATCTACTGGAGCGGTCCCTTCAGCGGAAGCCGGCGCATTACACTCCACATCATCCATTGTAGCTACGTCAGGATCCATTTACTATATAAATAAAAACACAATTTATCCCTTCAGAAGTTGTCACACTATCAATATACAATTATGGCATGTATAGCTAGACTCGTACTCACGCTAGGTTAGTCTTAGAATCGACTAAATCATAGCTCTGAAACCATTAAATGTAACGCCCCTAACCCGAGTTCAATATCGATAGGGGTACGAGGCATTATTGTTCACAAATCGTATACACACGTACAAGTCAGATCATACAAACCCATTAAAAATTAAAACCTTTTCAAACTTTGTCTAAAACTTCTTATCATGGGCCTTATAGCCCAAAACATCTCTCGGAAACCACTCGGGACCAACTCAGGTCCTTTAACAAATACTAGGAAAATGACCTTTGAAACAAGGCACATGCCCATGTGTTGAGCATGGTCATGCTGATGGCCCGTGTGGAATACACGGCCTAAGCACCTAGGGACACACTCGTATCTTATACCCGTGTAGATTTATTTTTCAATTCAAACCTACAGGGGTTTTCACAAGGCTTGAAACACGTCCGTGACCCTCAGACAGCCTCGACATGCCCGTGTCTCAGCCCCTGTTTGAAAACCTTGACATTTTATTTCTGACGTCAGCAATCCTTAATGGTCACACGACCAAGGTACATGCCCGTGTGCTAGGCCGTGCCTTCACACGGTTGAGGCACACAGCCATTTTTAAGCCCGTGTGATGATTACCATGCATAATGACTTGCAAAATTTAACGTACAGAGGACACACAATAGGACAACACACTCATGAGGCTGGCCGTGTGTCACACACGGCCTAGATACACGCCCGTGTGTCTACCCGTGTGGACAAAATAAGGCTATTTACCAGACCTTTTTGCCACCCTTATTTGTAATAACCTATATAACATCTAGCATGACAAATCCACACAACAATACATGGTCTAGTCAGCCACACAAGACATTATTTCATTCATGCAATTTACTCATCCATGAAAATATCATCATTTGCATATATCAATAACAAACATTAGCCATTATCCAAGGCTTTATACAAAATGAAGGGATTCACCCGAAGCCAACACATTTGGCCAAATTAACATTGACACAAAAATCAAAAGTTTAAGCCCTATACATGCCATATTCCAAATAAAAAACCAATTATACCAAGTGCTTCGGTTGATAGTACGATCGATGCCTCCGACGTCTGATAATCCTTGAGCTAATTAGGCAGCACTATAAGAGAATGGAAAAGAGAGGGAGTAAGCATAAAGCTTAGTGAGTTGCATGCAAATAAATATAACAATAACTTTACCATTCATCATTATGCTCATAATAAAAAAGTAGGCATAAGCACAACTTACTGAGCACTATCTAATACAATTCACATAGCATATATTGAGCTCACATCTCATGCATTTCAAATAGGTACCTGTACTACCCACAACATGGTTATACTTTTCTCGTTTAACTTAAATTGTAACTCTCATCGTTGAACCATTTGGAACACTATCGGATATTCACTAAGCCTCAAACACAGGGTATAATGCCGATGCAATATTTCGGACATGGTCTTACACTGGCTCATCCGTCAAGTCGATGCCATGTCCCAGACATGATCTTACACTTACTATCAAAATCGTGGCCGACACCATCTCCCAAACATGGTCCTACTCTAGCTCTCACATATCCGTACTGATGCCATGTCCCAGACATAGTCTTACACTGGCACATCTAAAATAAATCCACACGGGCGTGTCCCATAGACCACACGGGCGTGTGGGTACTGTTCAATAGGAAAATTTTGAAATTTTGAGAAAAATTTGTAGTGATTCTAAATTAGTCCCGAATTGATTTTATTGTTCATATTAAATTTCGAGGGCCCATTAAAGAGACAATATGTTAAATTTAGGATAATAGTAAAAAATTATTTTAATTAATGTCCGTGATTGAACTGTATTGACTGGTAATGCCCCGTAATCCTGTTCCGGAGACGGATAAGGGTTAGGAGGTGTTACATGAATAATGCAATATGTATTATGTACAATGTTTTGTTATTTTGTAAATTTCAATGCTTTATTGTTGTTATGATTATGTCTTGATACTTCCATGAGAAAATGATTGATACTATGTACATTGAGGTCGATATTTCGAGCGAGTTCGATAGTGATGCGATAAGTATGAAAATCTCGTTTGAACCTTAGGAATAGTTTAGGATACAAGTGACATGTCACTAGGAACTATGTGATCTGAGCTTATAAGTTATGGTCTGAGTTCATTATATATGTGACACATGTTATGGGCTTCCGAGTATTGGTCTTGTGTGTTCTACCAATGGCTAGGTAGTTTGACATGTGTTGCGGATACCTGACAGCTTGTGTGAGCAGCCTGTGTAATCACATCCTGCCCGACAGCTTGTATGAGTAGACCCATGAGTAGCTCGAAAGCGAGCAACATGTGATATGTGATATGAGGTAGCGTTGGCTACATATGGGGCACTTAGGTATGGGATTCTGATGTATCCAATGGTATTCCAAGTTTTCAACGGGTAGGCCAAAGAGAAGTTCAATGGGTAATCTTGATGAACACGTCAAAGACGAGAAAGTAAGTTGCTATGTGCAAGTGGGCACAAGTATGTATATTGAAACATGAGAACATCATGGGATGTGATGAACTTGTGGTAAGAATATATATATGATAAATAAGTTTAAGTGATTTGATTATAAAATGCAAGTTTATGTTCATTAAGTTAAATGTATGATTAATACTTGTTTAAATTGCATTCTATTTGCATGTGAACTTACTAAGCTTTAAAGCTTACCCCCTTTCCTTTCCCTTTTCTTATAGTGTCGCCAAGCTACCTTAGGGATCGGAAGACATCGGAGTTTTCGATCACATTATCAATTTGAAAATTTGGTATAGTTAGTCTCAACATTTTGAATATGGCATGTAAGGGACTTGGTCTTTTTGTTATGTGTCATATTGATTAGCCAAATGTGTTGGCTAATGATGATGTTATGATTCATTTTGTATATGACCATGAGAGGTGGCTCATATTGATTATTTGGGTTGTAACCCTAATCAATTATGCATGCATGCAAATGTGTTTATGCTTGTTGTGGTTGCTTGATGGATGTTTGATGTTGCTGGTGATTGTTTATGATAATGAGTGTGATGGATGGCATGTATGTTTAATGGATGTAACATGATTAATGTGTATGGCAATAAATGTGGTACAAATGTCTAACTTCGAAGTAGGATAGAAAAGATGATTATTCATGAAATTGGTGTGGAATACCTTAGGTAAACCTACTAACTTGAATATGTTATACATTGACTTATTAAAAACATAAATGTCTATGCTTCATATGATAAAAATGCCATGTTGTATGCCATGAAGTGGGTTTAAGTGTGTGAGTGCTTAAGGGTAACAAATGGCTTGGAAAATAGCTTAGAAATTGTCCACACTATTTAACACACGGGCATGTGTCTAGGCCATGTATGACACACGGTCTACCTTATGGGCGTGTGGTCCGGCCGTGTGTCTCCTGCACCTTAATTAATGCAAAAAAATGCCCAATAGTAAGCACAAGGGTAGAGACACGGTCGTGTGTCTCAGCCGTGTAAAGGACGTGGCTTTAGGTCATGGGCATTTGCCCAGGCCGTGTGAAGTCTACACTGAATTTCGAGAATTTAATTCGCCACATGGCCTAAGCACACAGGCGTGTGACTTGGCCGTGAGAACCTAATTCTATGATGACATCATTGCCAGAGAGTTACACGGGCTGAGGATACGGGCGTGTCGCAAGACACACGGGCGTGTGTCACCACACGACCTATAACGTCCCTAACCCGAGTTCGACGCTAATAGGGGTACAAGGCATTACCGTTCACAAATCGCTTACACACGTACAAGTCGAATCATACAAGCCCGTTAAAAATTAAAAGCTTTTCGAACTTTGTCTAAAACTTCTTATCATGGGCCTACAAGGCCCAAAACATCTCTCGGAAACCACTCGAGACCAACTCGGGTCTTTTAACCAACACTAGGAAAATAACCTTTGAAACAGGGCAGACGCCTATGAAGAGGGGCAACACGCCCGTGTGGAAACTTGAACATGGTCATGCTGATGGCCCGTGTGGCACACGCAGCCTAAGCACCTAGGGACACGCCCGTGTCCTATACTCGTGTAGATTTATTTTTCAATTTGATCCTACAGGAGTTTTCACAAGGCCTGGCACATACCCGTGTCTATGGCCCGTGTCCCTCACAAGGCCTCAACAAGCCCGTGTCTCAGCCCATGTCCAAAAACCTTGACATTCTGTTTCTGACGTCAGCAATCCTTAAGGGTCACACGGCTAAGGCACATGCCCGTGTGCTAGGCCGTGCCCTTCATACGGTTGAGACACACAGACGTGTCTAGGCCCATGTGTTTACTACCATGCATACTGACTTCTAAAATTTAACTTGCAAGGGACACACAGCCGGGCAACACGCCCATAGGGCTAGCCGTGTGTCATACACAGCCTAGACACATGCCTCTGTCTCTACCCGTGTGGACAAAATAAGGCTATTTACCAGGCCTTTTTTCCACCTTTATTTGCACTAACCTACATAAAATCTAACATGACAAATCCACACAACAATACAAGGTCTAGTCAGCCACAGAAGGCATTATTTCATTCATGCAATTTACTCATCCATGAAAATATCATCATTTGCATATATCAATAACGAACATTAGCCATTATCCGAGGCTTTATACAAAATGAAGGAATTCATCCTAAGCCAACACATTTGGCCAAATTAACATTGACACAAAAATCAAAAGTCTAAGCCTTATACATGCCATATTTAAAATAATAAAACCAACTATACCAAGTACTTCGATTGATAGTGTGATCGATGCCTCCAACGTCCGATGATCCTCAAGCTAATTAGGCGGCACTATAAGAAAATGGAAAGGAGAGGGAGTAAGCATAAAGCTTAGTAAGTTGCATGCAAATAAATATAACAACAACTTTTCCATTCAGCATCATGCTCATAATACAAAAGTAGGCATAAGCACAACTTACTCATCACTATCCAAACAATTCACATAGCATATATTGAGCTCACATCTTATGTATTTCAAATAGGTACCTGTACCATTCACAACATGGTTGTACTTTTCTCATTTAACTTAAACTGCAACTCTCACTATTGAACCATTTAGAATGCTATTGGATATTCACTAAGCCTCAAACATTGGGTATAATACCGAGCCATGTCCCAGACATGGTCTTACACTGGCTTATCCATCAAGTCGATACCATGTCCCAGACATGTTCTTACACTAACTATCGAAATCGAGGCTGATGCCATGTCCCAAACATGGTCTTATTATAGCTCTCACATATCCATGCCGATGCCATGTCCCAGACATAGTCTTACATTGGCACATCTCATAGCTGATGCATGTCCCAGACATGTCTTACACTGGCTTACGTCTCGAGGCTGATACATGTCCCAGACAGTCTTACACTATCTTTCATCTCAATGCTGATGCCATGTCCCAGACATGGTCTTATACTAGCTCTCATAATGTGGTCGATGCATGTCCCAGACATGTCTTACACTAGTACTCAAATAACCCGAATGTCATGGCATGGATATCTGATTTATTTCTTAAGGCTCGAACGGGAGATCTACTATCTCAATATTCATCATACGTAATCATTTCCACAAACAATAAATTTATGGTATATCAATTCAAACACATATAATAACAATGTAGTTGTAGTATTTACATACAACTTAACTCGATATACAAAATGTGGGCGACTAGTTTGGCTTAGTCCACTAGCATTGCTTTTCCCCGGTCTAGGCCTAGAAATTCATTCATTTCATCAGCATATTAATCTAGACACTTGAAAATTCATAATTGGGCAAAATGACCATTTTGCCCGTAGACTTTCACAAAATGACCATTTTACTTTTAAGTCCGAAAATCAATTTTTATCATATTTTCTCACAAATAAAGCCTAGCCGAATACGTTTTATACTAGAAGCAGCCCACAATTCTCATTATTACACACATGTAACATCTATTCTAGAACTTATGCAAAATGGTCCCTAGTTAGGGTTTCCATGAAAACTACTTCACAAAAGTTGTTTATTTCACAACCATAACTCATATTCTTCCATAAAATTTTAGAAATCACCATGTCTACTATCATGGCAAAACCCTAAACTTTCAACCATTTTGCAAAATAGTCCCCTCATTTGAAAGTTCATGCTACAAGGAAAAAATACAAAAATCATCAAGAAAAACTATCAAAATCACTTACTTGTGAAGGTAAAGAGTGGCTGCAATTTTTCAAGCTTCCAAACCCCTATTTTTGTTGATATTCTTGGTGGTGAAGAGGGTGAAAAAAAAGATGATATCTTTTCCTCTTTATTTTATTTCATTTTAGTCAAATAAATTACAAAATTCCAGTCTGATTTTGACTTTCTCTATCTTTGGTCTCCTATGGTTGGCCATCACTTATCCAAGGGTGTATTTTCCCTTTACAGACCCCCAATTTTGGTTCTCTAGTTATTTAACACCTTTAGCTATAAAAATAGGACTTTTGCACTTTATGCGATTTAGTCCTTTTTCACAATTAGGCTCACAATCGCTAAAATTAATTCACCAAAATTTTTATGCACCTATTTAATCATGCTATAACTCAAAAAAAATATTAAAAATAATAAAATAGTTTCTCTAACTCTGGAGTTGTGGTCTCGAAACCATTGTTTTGACTAAGCCCAATATTGGGCTGTTACACAGCCTACCCACACAGGCGTGTGACAACAAGAAAATTCTATAAGTTTTCTAAAGTTCTCGGTTTAGTCCCGAACCACTCTTGATGTATGTTTTGAGCCTCGTAGGCCCTTATAATGGACAATTTGCATGTAATTGAACAGTCTTAAATTTGGACAAAATTTTATAGCTTAGTTTTGTATGTTGGTTTATATTTAAGTCTGGTAACCCGTATCTATTGTCGGAACAGGGTCTCGGAGCATTACCAAAACTTTCAGAACATTTTACAAATAATTTTCATAAATTACTATTCATTAACCGAAATAATTAAAAACACCCCTTAAGCGGATCCTCGAGGCCCAATACGACAGTAGAATCGAACCAGGACTAAATCGGGAACTCTAAGAATTTTTCCCAAAATTTTAAAAAATTTTCAAGGTGCAAGGCTAACACGCCCGTGTGGTCCAAGGGACACACCCGTGCTATAGGCTGTGTTCGACCCCGTGTAATTCTCTGACTTGTACATACGGCCATGCCACACGCCCGTGTGCTAAGCCATATGGTTAATTAATTTAATTCAAAATTAGGTGCAGGTTTCACACGGCCAAGACCCATGCTCACGTTCTAGGCTGTGTAGCACACACGGCTGAGACACAAGCTCGGTGCTCAATTCTGAGCATTCTGTTTCCCAAAATTAAGGTACAGGGGACACACGGCCTAACCACATGCCTATGTTACTAGGCCATGTGTCACACACGGTCTAGACAAACACCTGTGTGTCTGTCCATGTGGACAAGATGAAGCCATTTCTAGCTTCATTTCTTGCCCAAAATTTCACCCAAGACTTGCACTTGAAACACACATCCTATACCAACCATTCCAAGCATTCAAATTAAACAATTCCATCATTCATCATGGCATACCATTACATGCATATGTGTTTATAAACTTACCTTGGATTAACTTAGGCATTAACATCATTTGATCACATATACTTAACATATCACTTATGAATATATCATAATAACCTACTTAATCATACCAAAATAAGCTATTACTAGCCATTCCAATGGCTAGGTTATGGAACATCATTTTCATGCCACTAATGGCCAAGTTTTCCTATACATGCCATTATACCAAAATGATTTTACTATGTATACCCAAAATAAGCTAGTCGATAGTGTGATGATGCCCCAATGATCTTCCAACCTTCGCGAGCTTCTGGGCACTATAAAATAGGGAAAATAAAATGGAGTAAGCATTACATGCTTAGTAAGTTTGTACAACGGAAACTAAACTTACCAATCTCGTTTATTAAATCTAAGCATATAATATCATGTTTTCCATCCATTTGGCTAAATTGCCTAAGCACATACATTCAATCAAACATGTTAGTCACAAGATTCCTATATACATCAAGTAAGGATAGATGGGCTCATCATGCAATACTCTTTCAAGATATTATCATTTCATCTCATAATTCTCATGCCGTGTCAAGAGTTTTATATTCGTTGAATCAGTAAAATTTTGATGGATACTCAAGTGGTATACTCAGGGTGTACGATTCAATAATCCATCAATTCTTATTCGAGGGTACCCATTAGGGCACTTAATCAAGGAACACACTCTCGAGCCACATATCGTATAACAGGATTACCAGTCTAGGCTAAATCCCTTTATATAACGTAAGCTCAAAAGAGCTCAATTAGAATTACCAGTTTAGGCTAAAACCCTAATCGTAACGTATACTCGAGAGGTATTATATTAGGGTTACCCGTCCAAGCTAAATATTTTCTATAATAAGGTCAATAGGATTACTCGTCCGAGCTAAATCCCATCTGCAACAGATGCGGGACCTTATTCGTTTCGAGAAAGCGCATATATTCATCAGAATTCAATATTCAATATGGACTTAACCCTTTTTCACCATATCAAGCATGTATTAAATTTCTCATTATAGCATTCAGTAATGTACATCAATAGAAGTCACATTCCATACAACACAACATTCAATCAAACATATTTACATACCCTATTAAGTTACACAAACTTACCTTGACACTTGTTCGCGTATAAAATCGACTAATTCGAAACCTTTTCTTTTCCTTGATTTAACCTCAAATGTGAGTTGTCAGGATCTATATAAATAGCTTTAATCATCAATTTCTTACATTTCATATTTATTTGGACTCAATTTACATCCTAGGTAAAATTACCATTTTGTCCCTAACTTTTCCATAAATTCCAATTTCATCTTTAGGCTTGAAAAATGAAACTTGTGCAATTTACTCCCTATTCTAAGCCTAAACAAAATCCCATTACAAAATTTACAGCACATGTATTCATAAAAAATTAGAATTTTTTCTTCAATTTCACAAGTTTACATTTTAGTCCCTAAATCATGTTTTCATCAAAAATCACTTTGTAAAAGTTGTTTATCTATCAACAACCTCTCACTTTCTACCATAAATTTCAAATTTTCAGCATATTCATCCATGAACCAAATTTCATACCTTTATAACTTTTCAAATTAATCCCCCAAATAGATAGATTAGACTATTCTAGTTTCAAAAATATAAAAATTACTAAAAATGGGACAAAGAAACTTACCCAATTAAGCCTTGAAAGCTTCTTCTCTCTCTCTTAGGGTTTCCATAAAATTTTGGGGTTGAAGATGACAAAATAAGATGATATTTTCTTTTTATCATCTTTTAATTAATTAATTATTTCAATTTCCAATTTAGTCCCTACTCTTTTCTAATTTTTCCATGGATGAGTCACCAAAAACCTACATACTTTTCATTAATCATCTAATTACCATATAAGGACCTTTATTTTTGAATTCCATAGCTATTTAATCCTTATAGCTACTAGAATTCAACTTTCGTATTTTATGTGATTTAGTCCTTCTTTTAATTAAACATTTAATTGATAAAATTTTCGTATCGAATTTTTCACACGACATGTTAGTTGTGTGTGAATCTCTGGATATCTTTCCTGAAGAGTTACCAGAATTACCACCGATCTGAGAGGTTGAGTTTGGTATTGAGTTAATGCCGAGTACAATGCCGATATCGATAGCTCCGTACAGAATGGCACCGACAGAATTAAAAGAATTAAAAGCTCAGTCGCAAGAATTAACCGATAGAGGATTTGCACGATCGAGTTTCTCGCCTTGGGCTGCTCTCGTATGGTTTGTGAAAAAGAAAGATGGCACGATGAGAATATGTATAGACTACAGACAGCTTAACAAAGTGACGATCAAGAATAAATATCCTCTGCCCAGAATAGATGATTTGTTTGATCAGTTAAAAGGGGCTACAGTGTTTTCACTGCTCAGAATAGATGATTTGTTTGATCAGTTAAAAGGGGCTACAGTGTTTTCAAAGATAGATTTGAGATTGGGTTATTATCAGTTGCGAGTTAGAGACTCTGATGTGTCAAAAACTGCATTCAGAGCGAGGTATGGTCACTATGAATTTTTAGTTATGCCTTTCAGATTAACAACTGCACCTGCTATCTTTATGGACTTAATGAACTGGATTTTCAGACCGTATATAGATCGATTTGTTTTTGTGTTCATAGATGATATTTTAATCTATTCGAGAGATAAAACTGAGCATGTTGAGCATTTGAGAATTGTATTGCAGACCCTGCGTGATAAACAGTTATATGCAAAGTTCAGTAAATGTGAATTCTGGTTGTGTGAGGTTGGTTTCTGGGTCATATTGTGTCAGCATCGGGTACTTGAGTCAATCCGAGCAAGATTTCTGCAATAATGGATTGGAAGCCTCTGAGACATGTTTTTGAGGTTCGTAGTTTTCTGGGACTAGCAGGATATTATAGACGATTTGTGAAAGGCTTTTCAATAATTGCGACTCCGTTGACGAAATTGCTTCAGAAAGATGTAAAGTTTGAATGGTCTGAGAAATGTCAGAAAAGTTTTTATCAGTTAAAAAATTTATTGACAAAGGCACCAGTGTTAGTACAACCAGAATCGGGTAAAGAATTCGTGATCTATAGTGATGCATTGTTGAATGGTTTGGGTTGTGTTTTGATGCAGGAAGTCAAAGTCATTGCTTATGCCTCGAGACAATTGAAGCCGCATGAAAAGAATTACCCGACGCATGATTTAAAGTTAGCAGTCATTGTGTTTGCATTGAAGATTTGGCGCCATTATCTGTTCGGTGAGAAATGCCATGTTTATTCAGATCACAAGAGTTTAAAATATCTGATGATTAATAAAGATTTGAATTTACGACAGCAAAGATGGCTAGAATTCCTAAAAGATTATGAGTTAGTGATTGACTACCATCCGGGAAAAGCAAATGTTGTTGCTGATGCATTAAACTGAAAATCTTTGTTTGCTTTACATGCAATGAATACTCAGTTAGCTCGTTTTTATGATGGCTCGATAGTAGCTGAGTTGAAAGTGAAACCATTGTTTGTACAGCAGATTTATGAAGCTCAGAAGACTGGTAATGAAATGTTAGCTAAAAGAGTTTATTTGAACCCTGATTCAGAGTTTCAAGTTGATTTTGATGATTGTTTAAGATTCAGAGGCCGAATATGTGTTTCGAGAAATTTAGATTTGATTCAAATGATTTTGAACGAAGCATATAGTATTCGTTTATCTATTCATCCAAGAAGCACAAAAATGTATAATAATTTGAAAAAAAATTATTAGTGGCATGGCATGAAATGCGATATTTCAGAATTTGTTTCGAAATGTTCAATTTGTTAGCAAGTTAAAGCTGAGCATCAGGTACCGTCTGGTTTATTACAAGCGATTATGATTCTCGAGTGAAAATGGGATAAAGTGACTATGGATTTTGTTTCGAGTTTGCCCCTATCTCTGGGAAAGAAGATGCAATCTGGGTTATAGTTGACAGATTGACAAAATCGGCTCATTTCATTCCTGTACGAATGGACTATTCGCTTGAAAAGTTAGCTAAGTTGTATATCTCCGAGGTTATGAGATTACATAGAGTACCTATTTCTATCCGAGATTCACATCGAGGTTTTGGAAGAAATTGTAAGATGCGCTGGGTACAAAACTACATTTTTGTACGCATTTCACCCTCAGACGGATGGTCAATCTGAACGAGTTATACAAATACTCGAAGATATGTTGAGATGTTGTATTCTTAAGTTCGAAGGTACATGGGAAAAGTATTTTCCGTTGATTGAATTTACGTATAATAATAACTTTCAATCAAGTATTAAAATGGCTCTGTATGAATCTTTATACGGTCGAAAGTGTCGAACATCATTGTACTGGACTGAGCTAAGAAAGAATAAGATTCACGGGGTTAACATGATTAGAGAGACTGAAGAAAAAGTGAAAGTAGTTCGTGATAGTTTGAAAGCAGCGACAGATTGTCAGAAATCCTATGCAGATTTGAAACGGAAAGATATTGAGTTTCAGATCAGGGATAAAGTGTTTTTGAAAGTATCTCCCTGGAAAAAAATACTTCGATTTGGTCGTAAAGGCAAATTGAGTCCGAGATTCATTAGGCCGAACGAGATTATCGAGCAAGTTCGACCAGTTACTTATCGACTAGAATTACCATCTGAGTTAGAAAAGATTCATAATGTATTTCATGTATCGATGCTACGAAAGTACAGATTCAATCCTTCACATGTTATTTTCCTGACCAAAGTTGAGATTCAGTTAGATTTATCATACAGTGAAAAACTGATCTGACTTCTAGCTCGTGAGATCAAAGAGCTGAGAAATAAGAGATAGCGTTAGCAAAAGTGTTATGGCATCGAAATGGGGTAGAAGAAGCTACGTGGGAACCCGAGGATGCTATGAGAAAGCAATATCCAAACCTATTCGCTGGTAAGATTTTTGGGGACGAAAATCCCTAAGGGGGAGAGTTGTAGCAGTTCAGTTTTAGCTAAATCAAAATAGTGGTTTGTAGACCACAAATTCGAGATTGTAAAATTATTTTAATATTATTTTTGGTGTTTACAGTATGCGATTATATATGTGTGAAAGTTTCTTGAGATAATTTTATCGTTTAAGTTGATGTTCTAATTGTTTAAATGCTTAATTGCTATGATTCATTAATAGTGAAGTCCTTATGTTGTGAATAAACCATGGATAATGGAAATTGACATGAATAGCCATTCATTAAATGATTTATAATGTTTTAAACAAAGGTTAAAATAGTAAAGATGGAATTAATGTGTAATTAAGTAAAAACAAAATCAAAATGATGGCCATTTTATCATCTTTTATGGTTGAATGAAGCAAAGGAGAAAGCTAAAATAGGGTTTTGATATTCGACACTCTCCTAGCTTGATTGAGGTATGTTTTTATCTCGGCTTTTGATGATTTCTATGTTTTTCTGATCGTTGCTTTGAGAGCTAGCTAGCCCGTACCCTATTTTCTGAAATTGTTGATGATTTTGAAAGTTGGCATTGATGAATTCATGTGTTTTTGAATGTTTGATGATGAAATATGAAAGCTTTATGTTTGATATACATGTTTTGTAAAGTGATTTTGAGTAAAAATGTCAATTAGGGATTTAATTGAGAAAATGTGAAATGTTGTGGTTAAAAGTGTGAGATAAATGAAAATATGGGCTGTTATGGAGCCTATAGAAATTCTTCTAGCATGTATTTGAAAGAAATTGTGTAATTTTGTGTATTTATGAAATAAGGACTAAATTGTAAGAAATGTGAAAGTTTAAGGCTAAAGAGCAAAAATGCCCAAATATGTGTTTGTGGACTAAATTGAATGTGTTGATGAATAAAAGAGTTAATTTTGAATGTATATAGATCAAGAACGAAAGAAATCAGATTTAGATCGAGGGAAATCGAAAGTTGACAAATAGTTGATTCTGTCTGTTTATTCCGAACACGAGGTAAGCCTATATGCAAATAAATGTCTTTGAATTCAATTATATATGTTTTATTATCATTGAATTGCTACAAATGTCAAACAAGCAAATACGAGCATGAATCGACGAAGTTACAACATCCGAAAGTCCCGTACGAACCTTAGGAATAGTATAGGATACGGATGTCATGACATTAGGTTATCGAGAAGTGATTACACGTAAGACCATGTCTGGGACATTGGCATTATATTGAGATTACGTATAAGACCATTTCTGGGACATTGGCATCGTTAATCGTTTTCGTATAAGACCTTGTCTGGGACAGTGGCATCGATATGTGGTAACATGTAAGACCATATCTGGGATATGGCATTGTGTGAGCTTATATGATTTCTGAGTATCCTCAACAATTTCGAACGGTTCATCGGGCAAAGTCAAGTCGAGAATGAATATATAAATGAGCTAAGTGACTCAGGTACGCACAATATTTACATGAGTATTGAAAGGGTAAGTCTTTGATGAACCTGATTAAGATAATGAATATATGTTCAATGAGAAAGGTTTAGGATATTGAATATATGTTTAATGAGAAAGGTTTTTGAAATTGAATGTGAATAGCTATGTCTACCATATTTGATTTGTTATGCAAATATTCATGCTATGAATTTATTTGTATATGGCCTACTAAGCTTTTAAAGCTTATTTTGTGTGTTCATTCCATGTTTTTATAGATTGTCGAAGCTGGCTCAAACTTGGGGATAGTCGGGAAAAGTCATAACACTTGTGACGGCCCTAAATTGACCCTAGTTGGAAAGTGGTTTCAGGACCACAAAACCGAGTCATAAAAATAATTAACTATTAAATTCTGTGTTTATTATATGTGTAAATCATGTGTGAAAGTTTCATGCTTTGATTTGGTTATTTGTATGTGAAATTTTTAAGATAGGACTCATGTGATAAAAATTGAAAGTGTGATAGGTAAATTTTAAAGTACTAAATAATGCATGAAGTGATGACATGAGGGATTTGCATGTCAAATGCACCAAATTTTCCTTAGTGGCCGGCCATAAATGATGTTTGATGTAAGATATATGTTTTGTTTTAGAATTATAATAAGGGATGGCTTTATTTTTATTTTAAAATAAAGTGATTAGTAAAACAATAAAAAAAAGTATACAAGCTCATCTTTCTTCTTGATTGTCGAAATGGGGAAAGGGAATTTTGAAGAGGAAAAACCAAGGTATTCGGCCATGGTTATCCTAGTTTAAGGTATGCATTGTGATTTTTCTTTTTAATTAACTATGAGATTAAATTGATAAGTACATAGCTTATTTAACCCATGGTTTAATTTCATGAGTCAATAG
Source organism: Gossypium hirsutum (assembly GCF_007990345.1). Taxonomy (NCBI): domain Eukaryota; kingdom Viridiplantae; phylum Streptophyta; class Magnoliopsida; order Malvales; family Malvaceae; genus Gossypium; species Gossypium hirsutum. The sequence goes on from NC_053427.1 coordinate 76,469,857, forward strand.
ATAAATATCCATTCGGCAAGTGCTAAATTGGTGTCATTTTGATAAGTTTTTTTTTGGGATGTTAATTACTTGTTAAGTAGCTTAAATGATGTTTGAATGAGTAGAATTCATGTTTGAAAAGTACAAATTGAAAGTGGCCGTATGAGTGTATATACATTTTAGAAAGAAAAATGTTGTTGTTAGTTGAGTTGCATTTGATAAATATTCATTCGGTCAAATGGGAGAAGAATAAGATGAATTTAAATGTTGTGGTTTATTATTTTAGTTGGTTAAATGATGTGGTCATTGCCGAATACAATTGTGTTAAAGGAAATTGGATTAAATGTTGGTTTGATGAACTAAATGCTAATGGATATTAGGATAAAAGGAGAAAAAGGGTTAAGTTATAAGAGAATTGAGGGATATTCATATTTAGACATTTAGGGTTATATAAATTTTGGTCATTGAGTTATGCGTTATGTGAAATATTTAATTTATATACATAATCGGTCATGGTTTGACAAATATGTAACCTATGTGTAAATTGCTACAATTGATCATGAGATAGAATTTGTATATAAAAGTTAAGTTGTGTGGTTAGGGCCGAATGAGATATATAAGATATTAAAACATGTTATAATTATATATTGGTGTACATGGCTGTAATTAATCCTCTACTTGAATTCGATTAGGTATGGTCATGATAAGAGTTTAGTAGGGTTAATACCTTAAAATTGAATGGAGTTTCAGTTAATCTTTTGTGTCGTGTTCGTTAAAATAGCTGAGGATTTGGGTATTATTATACGTATTTAGGCTAAAGATATTTCAGCTATGTTTTATATCTATGAAATAATTATAATGGATAACATGTAGGAGTAATTTCAGCTTGTTAAAAATGTGGTACGTGTATGGCAAATTGTATATACAATTTGCATTGAAGTTACCCTCTAAGGTCGAAATGGGTAATTAAATTTTTGGTGTGTATGCAATTTTTTTTATTTGTAACTTGGCCTGCGAAATGGATGTATGATAGTTGATATGTGTGCTTAAGGTGATGTGATAAAATAATTATGTATATGGTTTGGTTTCATTATTGAGTATAAGGGTTAAATGCTTTAAAGAAGCTTTTAATATTCGAAATGATTAAACAAATTCATTTGTTTAAATTAAGCCTAAGAGCAAAGAGGAACTAGACCAGACAAGGGAAAGGAGAAAGAGATCGAATAGCCTACCCGCAACTGTTCAAAAATATCCGAGGTAAGTTTTCGAGTAATGGAACTTAGATCATGATTCGTTTAGATCATGTTATATAGCGAATCAAAACCATGCTCTTTGTATGTGGCTATTGAGCCGAAAATGGTAATGGTAGATAAGTGCCTTGTGTCTGAGTTCTAGTAATGAAAACGAAATAAAAATGTGTTATGATTTGTGGACATATGTACATGATTATTCGGATGATATCCGGGCTAAGTCCCGAAGGCATTTGTGCAAGTTACTATATCCAGGCTAAGTCCCGAAGGCATTTGTGCGAGTAGTTGCTATACCCGGGCTAAGTCCCGAAGGCATTTGTGCTAGTGACTATTTCCGGGCTAAGACCTGAAGGCATGTGTGCGAGTTACTATATCCGGCTAAATCCCGAAGGTACTTGGTTTGAGAATGAGCGATCTCGCTGTAATAATTTCAATTAATACACTCGTAAAATCCAAACGATGAGGTATGTTTCGTATATGCATTGGAATAGATGATTCCCTTTAAATAGTATTCGCTCAATCGATTAACAAGCTTCCGGCCTTTAGTTAAGTTGATCCCATATATATGAATATAAGGGTTGGAAATGTGAAGTAAGTATGATTTTGAGAATATGTGTATATGAAATTATTCGTTTAGTCCTATGAATGCTATACTTCAGATGTGCATAATTTCATTACTCAAACTTACTAAGCATTAAATGCTTATTCCGTTGCTTTGATTTTTCTATTTTATAGATTTTGTTCGTTAGCTATCGGACTCGGGAGTGTCAAAGTCGAAGTCGTCCACACTATCAAAGCCCTTTTGGTACTCTTTTAGTTGAACTTTGAAAATGGCATGTATAGGACTGCCTTTGTTGTTAGTCATGTACTTTTTGGTAATGTATATATTTGGATAGCCATGCGAAAATGGCTTATATATACTTTGAGCATAGCATTATAATCGTTTTGTATGTTGTTCATTGAGAGGTATGGAAATGTTTGGTAACGATTAGTCATTGGAATGGTTAATCATGATCATTTTGGTACTATGTATGACAAATTCTAGTTGATTCATGGAAAACCATGAAATAGGTAAAGTTTACCTTAAAAATAGATGCTGACAGCAGCAGTGGTGTGGATTTGAAAAATCACTAAAAATAGTACGAATGGAATTAAATAGTGAATAAATTATGTAATCGAACCTTGATGAATCTATTTTCATAGGAAAGTAACGAAATGATCATATGGGCCGTATTTTATGAGATGTTTAAGTTTTCGTGAAATAGAGCCAGAGCGATTTCTGGATCCCCCGTTCCGACTTTGTAAATTCACTACAAATCAACCAGAGATAATTAGAAGTCATTTGCTATATGTACAGATTCCTTTTCAAGACTAGTTTCTTTAGAAACAAATGGCATAAGTATTGAAGCCCTGTACAGGGAGATATCTAAGTCGTAATGCATGAAGGTCAGAGTAGTCGAACCCTGAAACAGGGGAGACTTTAACTAATAAACTGTACTAATTGGCTTGACAAAAAATTCTAGAAAAAAATTTGTAGATGGAAATATGAGTCTAGTTTCAGGAAATATTTACGGAACCGGTTTTTGAGTTTTGGAACTCGAGATATGATTTTTAAGGTGACAGTGACGCAGTTAGCCAGCTTGTCTGGAAATTTTAAAATGGACTGTGCAAATAAATGAATTAAGTCTGTTAGCACCTCGTGTTCGACTCCGGCAACGGTCTCGGGTACGGGGTGTTACAACACTATATATCATCTCGTTGGTACTTTTGAAGCTTTGTATATATGGTATATGGCATGTATAGGTTAGTGTCATTTTTGTATGTTTTGAGTTATGATATTAGACATGAAATTTGGCTTGTAAATGATGATGTGTATGGCCATTTGAGTTGGCTTGATTTATATGTTGGTAAGTGATATACGTGATGTTTATAAGTTACCATGTGTTTTGACATGTTTTCCATGGTTGTTAGTATGGCTAAGTGGTTTCTCATTTGGTCAGTTATTAGTTATTTTATTAATGCTTGAGAAATGGTATATTTTGGTATGATTTATAGATGATGAATTAGTATGTTTGAGAAGCATGAATTGGTTGATAGAAAGGTGAGATAATTCATTTAGGAAATATGTAAGTTGTGATGATTTTGGCTTAGTAATTTGGTATATTTTGAATAAGGAATTGAGTAATTGAAATGGTTGATGATTGATGGCATGTTATGTGATTGAATTGGCATGTTTTGGCTGCCTATATATGTGTTGAAATGATACCATTTTGATGGCTAGGTGTGCATGAGAAAAGGGTCGCAAATTGGCTTTGCAAATGGCCTATTTTTGTCCACATGGGCAGAGACATGGACATGTGTCTCAGCCATGTGCGACACACGGTCATGTTATACGGCCGTGTGTCCCCTGGGGCACCCTTAGAATTAAAGTCAATATACCCTACAGTTTTAACACGGCCTAGACACACGGGCGTGTCTACTGGTCGTGTGTGGCACACGGGCTGGCACACGGGTGTGTGGTCGGCCGTGTGACCCAATCCAGTAACCTCCTTAGATTTCACACAGCCTGGCATACGAGCATGTCCTCAGCCATGTGGTGCAAGTTAGTATGTATGCCCTGTTTTCACACAGCCTGTGACACGGGCGTGTCTGGTAGCCTTGTGAGGCACACGGCCTGTTCATACAGGCGTGTGACCCTGAAATCAAAGAAAATTTTCTAAGTTTCCCAAAGTTTGCATATGTTATTGGTTTAGTCCCGAACCACATATAAGTATGTTTTAAGGTCTCGTAGAACCTTATAAGGGATAATGTGAATGTTTTGATGGGATTTCGATTATGAAATTTTAAATGTATGTGAATAATGTGTATTATCCAGTAATGTCTCGTAACCCTATTCCGGCGACGGATACGGGTGAGGGGTGTTAGAGCTTGTGCTAATTTAGTTGCATTACTTCCTATCGCTTTTTCTATTTATTTTTTAACTCATTTCATAGGCTTTATTGGAAATTTTTATTGGGTGCATTGATTTGGAACAAGTTGGGGTTGTTTTTTTGGGTTGCAATTACTTCTTTGTGTAAGGGTAGATTTTACTTAGCCAACAGGTTACTGGATCGATTGTTAAATAAAATCTTTCATTGAGCAAGGCTCCGAAGAGTAGGATTGCTGGATCTAAATTACATTAAAAAATATTTTGTATTTATTTCCATCTTGTATTTATTTCCATCATTCTCTTATTTTCTTATTGTTTGTGTTCTATTCGAACTCGTGTTCAAACATTTTCCTGAACATATTTTCTAAAAAACTATCTGAACATCAAATTGACTAGAGAGTAAATCGATGTTCTTACAATTTAAAATTAATTTATTTTAATGCTAATCTAAATTCTAAAAATTTATTCTAGGCTAACCACTTTGTTAATGTTTGCTTGACTGAGTAAGATGTAATCCTTAATTTACTATCTTAAGGGTTTTAAAATTTAATATTCTAGCTAAGTGAATAAATATGACAACATTAAGTAAGCGAGAATGGAGAGAAATTCGTACTAAAAGTTTTTAGCTGTAGAAATTGTTACACTAAATATTTGTTAAAAAATTTATAATTTAGAATAGGCCTTGTGGTGTGTGCCTCGTATTTTCGGTTGAACAGACGATGATGTCATGGCGAGAAGTTTCTTGACGTTGGGACGATGAAAAATGTCTTGATGACGCGAATGGGGACATTGTGATGTGGTGACCTATTCCCCACATAAATCAAGTTTCTTCTCCCAATTAAACTCTTGTAGCTTTTTCCAATTGAAATCTAACTACTCTAGGGATATTTTAGTATGTAGACCTCAAATCTTAGCCTATTTAAAGGGTCCTTGTATCCCTCTTTTACAAGGCCGATAAGAGGCAAAGATATGATATAATACTAGTGGAGTATGAAAAAATAGTCTTACAATGTTAATTTAAATTAATTTTTTATTTCAAGCATGTAAGAGTAGTGCAACATGTTTACACCTTCTTTATTATCTTGTATCTCACAACATAAAAAATTCAACATTATTATCTATACATATTCTCTTTATACGTTTTGCCTAATACTTATTCAACTTCTCAAGCTGAAGAATTGATGTTATTTGACATCCCATTGCAATATAATAGTGCATAAATCGACTTCTAGCAAGAAGTCGAGGTGCTTGAACCTTTGCATGAAGCAGTTCCTTTTCCTATTTAGTAATTTCAGGATCTATAACTATTACATCATAGTTTGCAGTTTGGGGGTCTTCAACCAATTCTGTAGATACCATTTCAAATGATAGGGATGCATATTTGTAAGCTTCTACACAACAGTTAAGAGCTTTCAAGAGCTGGGGTGAACTTGGTTTCTTAATCATTTCAATATATATATTCAACATTACCTTGGCATTTTTTGCTCCTAATTTCATAATGAGGATTCCTAATTGGGTTGAATCCTTCGCCATAACTGCTTTGGGAGTGGAAAGTGCTTCTAGGCAGAAGCTAGGATTCCCAACAGACTCGTCATTGCAAAAATTTCCTACTAGTTTTGATGAAGCTACTGGAAAGGGAATTTTGACCTTCGGAAGTGGAACATTAACGTTTGGAAAAACTGCACTTGTTGACAAAGAAGAAATGGAAAAGATAACTAAGAAAATTGTTGAAACTAAGCATACTTGATTTGGAAGAGCCATTATCTTGTTGATTATGATACAAAGATATTTCTAATTACAAACTTTGATTCTATGATTTTAATTTTTTACTGATTTTTATAAAGGAAAAATCTATTTTTGACCAATCTTGGTTGAAACAACATACATTATTATCATTATAACAATAATATTCTATTACCATTTTGTTAACAAAACTAAACAAGTAATTTCTTTTCCAATATTGGTGTTGAATGATACGTTTATATATATATATATCCTGTTATTTTAAAAATTGGTTAGTGTTAGGACTAAATTTGTTCAAGACTGATGACTAGACTCTTGTTCAAGCAAACTGTTGTTTAAACACCTTTTCAGACAAGACCTTTGGGACAACCTAAGTGTTGTGAGATGTTGGCGTTTTTTAGTTGGGCCATCACATATGATTTTACCATAAGTAAATGAACTCCATGACCTATTGTAATCTATCTCAAACCTTGATGATTGAAAATGGTGGCTTAAGGAAGATTTGGTCAACTTGATTTATTGGATAAAGTTTAACCTTATCCTTCAAGTTGTTTATTTAATGATTCAGCCGATGGTTGTACTTGAATGATAAGGTTGTATTTTAGGATAATTTTTAAAGGCTTTTATCCTAGATTATTATGCACCAAATTGAAATATTTATCTCTATAAATTATGATTTGGAAGGCTACCTAGTTTGGCCTATAAGTAGGGCACAATTCACAAGTTAAAGTAGTAGCTTGGATAGTGCTTGTGCTAATTTAGTTTGATTACTTCCTATCGATTTTTCCATTTATTTTTTGACTCATTTCATAGGCTTTATTAGACATTTTTATTGGGTACATTGATTTGGAACAAGTTGGGGTTATTTTTTGGGGTTGCAATTACTTCTTTGTGTAAGGGTACATTTTACTTTAGCCAAAAGGTTACTAGATCGATTGTTAAATAAAATCTTTCATTGAGCAAGGGTCCAAAGAGTAGGATTGGTGGATCTAAATTGTGTTAAAAAATATTTTCTATTTATTTCCATCATTCTCTTATTTTCTTATTGTTTGTGTTCTATTCAAACTCATGTTCAAACATCTACTTGAACATATTGTCTAAAAAACTATTTGAGCATCGAATTGAACAGAGAGTAAGTCGATGTTCTTACAATTTGAAATTAATTTATTTTAATGCTAATTCAAATTCTAAAAATTTATTCTAGGCTGATCACTTTGTCAATGTTTGCTTCACTGAGTAACATGTAATCCTTAATCTACTATTTTAAGGTTTTTAAAATTTAATATTCTAGCTAAGTGAATAAATATGACAACATTAAGTAAGCGAGAATGGAGAGAAATTCGTACTAAAAGATTTTAGTTGTAGAAATTGTTACACTAAATATTTGTAAGAAAATTTATAATTTAGAATAGGCTTTTTGGTGTGTGCCTTGTATTTTCGACTGAACAAACGACGACGTCATGGAAAGAAGTTTCGCAACGTTTGGACAAAAAAAATGTCTTGACAACGTGAATAGGGACAATGTAACGTGGCGACCTGTTCCCCACATAAATCAAGTTTCTTCTCCCAATTAAACTCTTGTAGCTTTTCCCATAACTACTTCAGGGATATTTTTGTATGATTAGACCTCAAATCTTAGCCTATTTAAAGGGTCCTTGTATCCTTGTTTTAAGAGGCCAATAAGAGGCAAAGCAATGATATAATACTAGTGGAGTATGAAAAAATAGTCTTACAATGTTAATTTAAATAAATTATGTATTTCAAGCCTATAACAGTAGTGCAACACGCTTACACCTTCTATATTATCTTGTATCTCACAACATAAAAAATTCAACATTATTATTTATACATATCCCCTTTATATGTTTTGCCTAGTACTCATTTGGCTTTTCAAGCTAAAGAATTGATGTTATTTGACATCCCATTGTAATATAATAGTGCATAAATTGATTTCCAGCAAGAAGTCGCAGTGCTTGAACCTTTGCGTGAAGTAGTTCCTTTTCACATTTAGTAATTTCAGGATCTATAACTATTACATCATAGTTTGCAGTTTGGGGGGTCTTCAACCAATTCTGAAGATACCATTTCAAATGATAGGGATGCATAATTGTAAGCTTCTACACAACAGTTAAGAGCTTTCAAGAGCTAGGGTGAATTTGGTTTCTTAATCATTTCATTATATATATTCAACGTTGCTTTGGCATTTGCTGCTCCTAATTTTATAATAAGGATTCCTAGTTGGGTTGAATCCTTCGCCACAGCTGCTTCGGGAGTGGAATTAACACTACTAATTCATGACTCGAGTAGATTAGTAATTATTTCCCATAATTAACTTGATAATTGTTTTCCTGAAATCGCAATCCCTTGGGTACGATCCTCGGAATACGTACCAAGTGTTTCATTGTAAACAAACTATATTGCAACTTGACCTGTACACTTTCAGACAGTGCCTCGAATCTATATCTTTAGTTGTAGTATTCACATTCTAGATGTTAGTATGTCCAAAGGCGGTCAAGAATATCTAAGCTATTTGTTTCCTAGTTATCTGCAAATACTGGAAAGAAATCCTCATGTTTTGATTTTCTAGCAAATCAAAGAAAACCTGTTATTCATGAATTCAAACTTGAAATTTTAATTTATTGGACATTATTTAAGGATAAGAGGCATGTATAATTACAAATTCACTGCATAAAAACAAATCCAACCATTTTCAAGCTTGCTTTTAAGCTCCTTAGAGGCCGAATGAGGCCTTAAATTTGTCAAAGACTTATTTTGCACACTTTATTTAATTTAATTAAACTTTCTAAAACATAATTAAAAATTCACTCATATGCTTATTTTCAAGCTCCTAAAGTATGAAAACTAGTTTAATCTGTTACACCAAATTACAGCAGATCAACTACTGTCTAAGTCCTCCAGTATCCTTTCTGTCGACTCCAACCAATATTCTACTACAGAGGGAGTCGTACTAGAAATTCCCTTAAACGTTTCTATCCCATTTGACCGAAGTCTCTCTGTAATGGATCTGTGTCTCTCTGATCTAGTTTGGGCTTCAACAACCTTATTCAAAACCCTCAGCATGGCCTGTGTCACAGCGTCATTGCCGTTCTCGTAACCTCTGCAATCGTTGCGATAGTCTAAGTAGGTTAAGTATATCTACAGTTTTCATGCAAAATTTTAAACATTAGCTAGAATATATATAATTTAAAAGTTTCAATTCACCCAAAATCTCATAATTAACAATACTATAGTAGGACTAACACCAGAGTCTCAGTCTTATTTTTTTGCAGAAAAAAATAATTTTCAAAAGAATTTTGTGGCATGGTTTTTCCTAAAATACCATTTTAATGCATGCATGCAATTTATCCATATTTCTACGATCCGAGTTTTAGAAAACCTGGCCTTGGTACCACTAAATATAACCTCTTCAACTCAGCCTATACGTTAAACCCGGATTTAGTAGATTACATTAGCGACCGAAGCAGCCCTGTAAGCTGTCAGAATTTTAGAAAAAAACGATCTTTTAAAAACGTTTAATTTTGTTTTCAAAACTTAGTTGAGTACTTGTTCTAATTAACATCAATTTTTATTTATTTACCTAGCAGTAGAAAAGATGGTGTTTACTTTTGTTTTTAGAAAAAATAGAGGTTAATCATATCATAATTACTTCATAACCTAATCCTAAATTTATTAATACATGTCATGCAAAGTAAAGATTCAAAATTAAATACTAAGTCCCATGCCACAGTTCATAAATAAATAATACAATTTTTTAAAGTAAATAAAGAATAATAATGAAACTTAAAATATTAAGAAAAACAAAATTGAGTCGAGTCCCTCTGGATGGATTATCTGAAAAGATGAAATCTAAAAGGGGTGAGCTATGACGCTCAATATGAGTTTGATTACAATAAAAGCAATACAGATAGTTGTTAGAAAATATTAAATAACATTGCACTAAACTATAATGTATAACAAATCAATTCAAAATACAGTATTTTATTGCTACCACTTATTTAAGCATTAGTATTCACAATCATAGATTTCAAATAATCAAATATTCAGAACTGCCCAAGCTAATCATGAAGGATATATACACATTTATAATAACAAAAATCCAATAATATAACTTTTAGACATGTATGCACATGATGCCAAAGATGCCATACAATTTCGGTTTAGACAGAATTTATCCTACCCCCACCACTACGCTCCATATTTGGGAGTTCCCCAGAACTCCCACCACCATCACTCCAATTTCTGGATTAACCACCAAAAGTTTACAATTTTATTGCAAATGAAACCTATCGATGTATGTGGAAACACAACCTGCTCGCAGATAAAAGTTCTCAGAGGGTTGTGAATGCACAGTAAAATGTCGTAATTAAAAACTACTATGGTTATGGGTTCACAAAAAGATCGTCACAGTTGGAATTCGATATGGCTGTGTGTAACACCTTTAACTCGTATCCATCGTCGGAACAGGGATTACGGAGCATTACTAGAACTTTCAGAATATCTTCAGATAATTCAAGCATTTACTATTCATTCATTGAGATTTATTCATAACGTCCCTTAAATGGACACTCGAGGCCCAAAACGAGCATTAGAATCAAGTCGGGACTTAATCGAAAACTCTAAGAATTTTTCACAAAATTTTAAAATTTTTCCAAGGTGCAGGGTTTACACACCCGTGTGGTCCAACGGACATGCCCATGCCACAGGCCGTGCTCGACCCCATGTAACTCTCTGACTTGTGCACACGGCCATGCCACATGCCCGTGTGCTAGGTTGTGTAGCACACACGGCTGAGACACACGCCCGTGTGCTCAATTCAGAGCATTTTGTTTTCTCGAATTTAAGGTGCAGGGGAGACACGGCCTAATCAAACGCCCATGTACTAGACTATGTATCACACACGGTCTAGACACATGCCCATGTGTCAGTCCGTGTGGACAAAATAAAGCCATTACTAGCTTCATTTCTCACCCAAAATCATACCAAATTCATGCACCAAACTTACATCCAAACACTAACCAATCCAAGCATTGAATTCAAGCAATTTATAACATTTGATATTATTTATTGTTACATGCACTCATGCTTTTAATCTTACCTTTTATAAGCATACTCATTTTAACCTTTCTCAATCAATCAATAATAAACACTTATGTTATCTCCATAAAATAAACTTAAATACATATATATACATGTACCAAAACATAATCATCACTAGCCATTCCAACGGCTATATTACAATAATAATTTACATTTACATGCCAATATGACCAATATAACCAATACATGCCATTATAACCATAATTGTTTTACCATATTGTACCGACATGGGCCGATGGATAATGTGAGTGATCTCTGCTAAGCTTCTAACCCAATGAGCTTTCGATTTACTCTAAAATAGGAAAAATAAAACTAAGTAAGCAAAAAATGCTTAGTAAGTTCGTATAACATGGTACTTAACTTACCATTCATTCTATTTTGAGGTAACTATGTAAGGCATATTCAACCAATTTGACCTCAAGCCCTACACACATCCTGTAATATCCCGAATTAGGGCCTAATCAGAATAGTGGTTTCGTGACCACAAATCTGAGATATAAATAATTATTTTATAATTATTTTGATGTTTATGATATGATTGCATGATTGTGTGAAATTTTCATGATGAAATCCTATGCCTAAAGTGCTTAAATTGAAATTAGGGACTAAATCGAATAATTTGCAAAACTTGCATTCTAGGAGTTTTCAGTATGAAATTGTTTTGCAATATTAATGAGGAGGTCTTAAATAGAAATTTGACCAATTTCTAAGTCTATGGACAAAAATTGGACATGGATGGAATTTTTGGAAAGTTTAGTAGTAAGGGCATTTTGGTCATTTAGTTATTAAAATGAATTAAAAACAAAATTAAAAGCCAATTTTTGTCCATCTTCTTCATTAGGCCGAAATTTCAAGGGTTATCCATAGTTAGGGTTTGTTTCAAGCTTCCAATCTTCATAGTAAGTGATTCCAAGCCCCGTTTTTAACGTTCTTTACGTTTTTGGAATCCCGGTAGCTCGATTAAGCTTATGCTAGCAATAATTCAACCTAGGGTTCATATTTGGAAAAATACCCATAGGTGAAATTTGTGTATTCTGGTGTTTTATGATAGAATATGAGGTTTTAAATTATGTTAGACAACTTGTACTACTCGGTTTTAAGCGAAAACGAGTAAAAGGGCTTAATCGGTAAAAATACCTAATAGTCATAAGTACATGTTAGAGTGTGAATTTGACGTTTCCATAGAAGGGAAAAATGATCAGCATGTCATAAAACATAAGAATAAGGGATGAATTTTAATTCCCGAGCCTAAGGGCAAAAGTGTAATTATGCAAAAGTTTAAGGGCAAAAATGTAATTTTGCCAAAGTTCGTATTAAATGCTATTTTGATGAATGTATGTATTAAATAATATTAATTTGGCATTATAGATCACGAGAAACGAGATTCAAGTCGCGATCGAGGGAAAAACAAAGTTTACGAAGAATAGGCTCGATTGGTAATAATTTTATACCAAGGTAAGTTCATGTGTAAATGTAGTAACATAATTGCCATTTTAAGCAATTTAATGTTGTTTATATGATATGATACTGATTATTATCATGAAATATTATGCTTTGTGGTTATTGTTGAATAATATGTAATTATGTGAATTACTTGATGAGTATGAACTATCACCGAAGTATTGATTTCGATATTCTGTGGAAGACGGCAAAGATGTGTGATCGAGGAAAACGCCTATTTGAACCTTGGGAATAGATTAGAATACAAGTGACATGTCACTAGGATGGTTGAGTTCCGAACTCGTTGAGTTGAGTCCGAGTTCACTTATGGATGCGAACGCCCGAGCTCATTGAGTTGAGTCCGAGTTCACTTATGGGCGGGTTACATGGTAGCTTGGCTACATAAGTTCCGTAGGCTATTGAGTTTGTCTAGCCGCGGGTATGGCTCTTATGTTCATGAGATCCACGTATTCGAATTATATTCCGATGTGTTCAACGGGTGAATCTTAAGTGAATAAGGAGAAGGCCTAAAACAAAGGTGACATGTTGGTAAGTGTGGTAAATGAGAAAATTTGACAGGTATGTGCTTAAACCCTCGGGTTGAAAACTTGGTATGATGAAATCGTAGAAAGATATTAAATGTAAATGAAACATAAATGTCTTGGTGTTGTTTATGCAAATGATGTTTTTTGTGAGATTGTGTGATTATGTTACTTGCTATTTGCACGTGAACTTACTAAGTATTTGTGCTTACTCCCTCCCTTTCTTTCATTGTAGTTTTGACAAGCCTGCTTGAGAATCGGGATAGGTCAAAGACTCGTTCACACTATCCGAAGGCTTAAATTGGTAAAATGGCTTGTGTATTTTGAATGTGGCATGTATGGCAAAACACTCACTTTGTGTAATTGATCTTATGATATGGCTATGGTTTGGTAAGAAAAGGGTTTGTAAATGATTAGCCATTGGAATGGCCAATCTAAGTCATATTTGATGTTATGTATGTTTAAAATACTATTTAGTCCATGAAAATCCTTAGTAAAGAAATTTGCCATAAAACAGAATCTGACAGCAGCAGTGATGTAAATTTGAAAAATCACTAAAAATAGTAGAAATGGAATTAAATGATGAGTAAGTTATGAAATTGAAGCTTAATGAGTCTGTTTTCATATGGATTGAACAAAATAGGTATATGAATTATATTTTATAAGATATTTGAATTTTTGTGAAATAGGGCCAGAGTGATTTCTAGATCCCCTATTCAGAATTTAAAAATTCATCATAAATTGTAAAAACATAATTAGAAGTCATGATTTATATGTAAACATTCCTTACTGAGTCTAGTTTTAAGAGAAATAAACTTCATAGTCATTGAAGTTCTGTACAAAGAGATATCTGATTCGAAATATACAGAGGTCAGAGCAGTCAAACCCTAAAATAGGGGAGACTTTAACTAATAAACTGTACTAATTGGCTTGACCAAAAATTCTAGAAAAAAATCAGTAAATATATATATGATTTTAGTTTCAGGGAAAATTTACAGAATTGGATTTCAAGTTTCGGAACTCAAGATATGAATTTTTAAGTGATTGTGACGCAGATTGCTAGCTTGACTGGAAATTTTAAAAATAAATTGTTTAAGCTGTTTAAGTAATGAATTAAGTCTGTTAACACCTCGTGTTCGACTCCGGTGAAGGTCTCGGGTACGGGGCGTTACATTTGGTGGTATTACAGTAGGTTTAGTCGGTTCTCGGACTAATGTGTTTTATGTACGGGTTTTGCTATACATGCCATATATATATTGTGATAGTGTGACGACTTCTGACCTTTTAAATGATTTTTTTTATAGTAAATGGATCCCGATCCAGTTGCGGCTGATGATATAGAGAGTAATGCACTAGCTCCGGCTGAAGGGGCGGTGCCAACTGAAAATCCACCTCCTACTATTGGTCAATGAGGAGGAGAAGGGGCTCAAGAAGCCTTTCTCCAAATGATGAATGCCTGGTATACTAAGTTCGTTCGTACGAACTCGAATGCACAACCTCCCCTACCTCCCCCGATTCCTCAACCTGTACCCCCGATGCCACAAGGTGTAGATCTAATGAAATTTCATAGAACTCCAGTTGATAGAATCCGTAAACAAGGGGCCGAAGAATTCAGGGCAAATATTGATGATGATGCCGAGAAAGCAGAGTTTTGGCTCGAGAGTTCTATTCGAGTATTTGATGAATTGTCTTGTACACCTGAGGAATGATTGAAATGTGCTATATCATTGTTGAGGGATTCAGCTTATCATTGGTGGAAGACATTGACTTCAGTAGTACCGAAAAAGAAAGTAACTTAGGAGTTCTTTCAAGAAGAATTTCAGAAGAAATATACCAGTGAAAGATTTATTGATCAGAAGCGTAAAGAGTTTCTTGAATTAAAGCAGCGGAACATGACAGTTGCTGAATAGAAAGGGAGTTTGTCAGGTTGAGTAAGTATGCTAGAGAATATTTTCCTACAGAAGCTAAAATGTGCAGACGATTTGAAGACGGACTCAATGAAGACATCAAAGTATTTGTTAGGATTCTTGAATTAAAAGAAATGGTAGTACTGGTTGATTGAGCTTGCAAGGCTGAAGAACTACTTAAAGAGAAGAAAAAGGTAGAGGCTGAGACTAGAAATTGGAAGAAAAGACCGACGAGCAGTTCATTCTCACAGCAATCCAGAAAATCTAGAAATATGAATCCTCGTTCACAGGTTTCGGTTGGACAATCATATGGAAATTTTAAGAAGCAAAATGTGGGTCCTAAATCTCAGACTACTTCTACGGCTAGTGTGGGAAATACACGATTTGTTAAGTCTGAGTGCCAGCAGTGTGGTAGAAATCATTTTGGCCCATGTAGAGCGAATGAATGTTTTCAGTGTGGTTCTCCGGATCATTTTATTAGAGACTGCCCAGAGAGAGCTGAGAAAGAAAAATTTCAGAATGTAAAAGCTAGTGGTGTAGACTCGAGGGGAAGATATTCGAGAAAATCTAGAAATGAAGCAAGCAGCAAAAATGTAGCCAGAGATTCAGCAGCTAAATCCGAAGCAAGGGCTCCAGCTAGAACTTATGCTATAAAGGCACGTGAAGATGCTTCATCACCCAATGTGATTACTGGTATATTTTCTCTTTATAATGTTAATGTTATTGCTTTGATTGATCCCGGTTCTACTCATTCATATGTATGCATGAAACTGGTGTCTAGTATGAATATACCTGTTGAGAACACAAAATTTATGATTAGAGTGTCGAATCCGTTAGGCAAATATGTGATAGTTGATAAAGTATGCAAGAAATGCCCTTTAATGATTTGGGGTCATTACTTTTCGGCCAACTTGATGTTGTTTCCGTTTGATGAATTTGATGTTATTTTGGGTATGGATTGGTTGACATTGCATGATGCTATAATAAATTGCAAAGAAAGGGTTATAGAATTAAAGTGTGAAAGTGGTGAAATTCTGCGGGTTGAACCAGACAAATCAGAGGCATTATCTAGTATGATTTCTTCAATGTCGGCTCAGAGATATTTGAGAAAGGGTTATGAAGCTTATTTGGCATATGTAATTAATAAAAAAGAAAGTTGAATCAGTGCCGGTTGTGTGTGAATTTGCGGACGTATTTCCAGAAGAATTGCCGGGTTTGCCT
Organism: Gossypium hirsutum; assembly: GCF_007990345.1. NCBI lineage: Eukaryota > Viridiplantae > Streptophyta > Magnoliopsida > Malvales > Malvaceae > Gossypium > Gossypium hirsutum. Next base: position 76,485,986 of record NC_053427.1, read on the forward strand.
CCAGTCAGGGAAGTAGAATTTGGTATTGATTTGATATTGGGAACAGCTCCGATTTTGATTACTCCATATAGAATGGTACCAGCAGAGTTGAAAGAATTAAAGTCGCAGTTGCAAGAGTTGACTGATAAAGGTTTTGTGAGACCGAGTTTTTCATCTTGGGGTGCTCCCGTGTTATTTGTGTAAAAGAAGGATGGTTCTATGAGATTGTGTGTTGACTATCGGCAGTTAAACAAGGTGACAATCAAAAACAAGTATCTGTTGCCAAGGATTGATGATTTGTTTGATCAGCTAAAAGGAGCGACATGGTTTTCAAAGATTGACTTGAGATCTGGGTATTACCAGCTGCGAGTAAAAGAGTCGGATGTGCCTAAAACTGCTTTTAGAATAAGGTACAATCATTATGAATTTTTAGTTATGCCATTCGAGTTGACAAATGCTCCTACTGTGTTTATGGATTTAATGAATCGCATATTTCGGCCATACTTGGACAAATTTGTTGTGGTGTTTATAGATGATATTTTAATTTATTCAAAAGATGAGACAAAGCATGCTGAGCATTTGAGGATAGTTTTGCAAACTTTGAAAGATAAGCAGCTATATGCTAAGTTTATTAAAAGTGAATTTTGGCTCCGAGAAGTTGGATTTTTGGGTCATATTGTTTCAGGTGATGGTATACGGGTTGATCCTAGTAAGATTTCAGCCATTGTTGATTGGAAACCACCGAAAAATGTAACCGAGGTTAGAAGTTTCTTGGGGCTAGCTGGGTATTATCGACGGTTTGTAAATGGATTTTCTATAATTGCTGCTCCTATGACTAGACTACTCCGAAAGAATGTTAAATTTGAATGGACGAAAGAATGTCAATAGAGTTTTAAAGAATTGAAAAAGTTATTAACTGAAGCACCAGTGTTGGTACAACCCGAATCAGGTAAAGAATTTGTGGTGTATAGTGATGCTTCTCGAAACGGCTTAGGATGTGTACTTATGCAAGAAGGAAAAGTGGTGGCTTATGCTTCGGGGCAGTTAAAATTTCACGAAAGAAATTATCCGACTCGTGATTTGGAATTGGATGCTATAGTGTTTGCTTTGAAGATTTGGCGACATTATTTGTATAGTGAAAAGTGTCGAGTATATACCGACCACAAAAGTCTTAAGTACTTGATGTCACAAAAAGACTTGAATTTGAGACAGCGAAGATGGTTGGAGTTATTGAAAGATTATGAGCTTGTTATTGATTACCATCCGGGAAAAGCGAATGTGGTTGCCGATGCTTTAAACAGAAAATTGCTATTTGCTTTGAGAACTATGAACACTCAGTTAAAGATATCAAATGATGGTTCGATTCTAGCAGAGTTAAAAGCAAGACTGATGTTTTTACAAGAGATTTCTGAAGCTCAGAAAAATGATCAAGATTTGCAAGCCAAGAGAAAGCAGTGTGAAGCTGATACGGGATCAGATTTCAGAATTGGATCTGATGGTTGCTTGATGTTTAAAAATTGGATTTGTATACCGAAAAATGATGAGTTGCTTCAAAAGATTTTGCATGAAGCACATAATGGTTGTTTGGTGGTTCATCCGGGCAATACGAAAATGTATAATGATTTGAAGAAAATGTACTGGTGGAGTGGAATGAAAAGAGATATTTCCGAGTTTGTATCAAAGTGCTTAGTTTGTCAACAAGTGAAAGTTGAACACCAAGTACCTTCGGGATTACTCCAACCTATCATGGTTCCTGAATGGAAATGGGATCGGATTACTATGGATTTTATATCAGGGTTGTCGTTAACTCCGGGGAAGAAAAATGCCATCTGGGTAATAGTTGACAGACTAACTAAATCGGCTCATTTTATTCCGGTACGTACGGATTATTCTCTTAATAAGTTGGTTGAATTGTATATCCCTGAGATTGTTAGACTTCATGGAATACCTTTGTCAATCATTTTGGATAGAGATCCGAGATTTACTTCACGGTTTTGGCAAAAGTTGCAAGAGGCATTAGGTACAAAGTTAAATTTTAGCACTGCCTTTCATCCACAAACTGATGGACAATCAGAGAGAGTTATTCAGATTCTTGAAGACATGCTCAGATGTTGCATGTTGGAATTTCAAGGTAGTTGGGAAAGGTACTTACCGTTGGTAGAATTTGCTTATAATAATAGTTATCAGACGAGTTTGAAGATGGCACCTTATGAAGCATTGTATGGTCGTCAATGTCGGACGCCATTGTATTGGACTGAACTCTAGGAAAATCAGATTTATGGAGTTGATCTAATAAAAGAAACCGAAGAAAAGGTGAAAGTGATTCGAGATTGTTTGAAAGCTGCTTTAGATAGACAGAAATCTTATGCGGATTTGAAACGAAGGGAAATCGAGTTTCAAGTTGGTGATAAGGTATTTTTGAAAGTGTCTCCATGGAAGAAAGTCCTTAGATTTGGACGGAAGGGCAAGTTAAGTTTGCTTTTTATTGGACCCTATGAAATAATTGAAAAAGTTGGACCGGTAGCATATCGGCTAGCATTACAACCTGAATTAAAGAAGATTCATGATGTGTTCGACGTATCTATGTTACTTTGGTATCGTTCGGATCCTTCACATATAATTTCACCGACAGAAATTGAACTACGACCGGATATGACTTACGAAGAAGAACCGATTAAGATTTTAGCTCGAGAAGTCAAACAATTAAGAAATAAATGTGTCTCTCGTGAAAGTATTGTGGCAAAAGCACAGGGTAGAAGAGACTACATCGGAACCTGAAGAAACTATGAGAAACCAATACCCACACCTGTTTACCGGTAAGATTTTCAAGGACAAAAATCCTTAAAGAGGGGAGAGTTGTAATATCCCGAATTAGGGCCTAATCGGAATAGTGGTTTCGTGACCACAAATTCGAGATATAAATAATTATTTTATAATTATTTTGATTTTTATGATATGATTACATGATTGTGTGAAAATTTCGTGATGAAATCCTATGCCTAAAGTGCTTAAATTGAAACTAGGGACTAAATCGAATAATTTGCAAAACTTGCATTCTAGGAGTTTTTAGTATGAAATTGTTTTGGAATATTAATGAGGAGGTCTTAAATAGCAATTTGACCAATTTCTAAGTCTATGGACAAAAATTGGACATGGATGGAATTTTTGGAAAGTTTAGTAGTAAGGGCATTTTGGTCATTTAGTTATTAAAATGAATTAAAAACAAAATTAAAAGCCAATTTTTGTCCATCTTCTTCATTAGGTCGAAATTTCAAGGGTTCTCCATATTTAAGGTTTGTTTCAAGCTTCCAAGCTTCATAGTAAGTGATTCCAAGCCCCATTTTTAATGTGTTTTACGTTTTTGAAATCCCGGTAGCTCGATTAAGCTTATGCTAGCAATAATTCAACCTAGGGTTCATATTTGGAAAAATACCCATAGGTGAAATTTGTGTATTTTGGTGTTTTATGATAGAATATGAGGTTTTAAATTATGTTAGACAACTTGTACTACTCGGTTTTAAGCGAAAACGAGTAAAAGGGCTTAATCGGTAAAAATACCTAATAGTCATAAGTACATGTTAGAGTGTGAATTTGACGTTGCCATAGAAGGGAAAAATGATCAGCATGTCATAAAACATAAGAATAAGGGATGAATTTTAATTCCCGAGCCTAGGGGCAAAAGTGTAATTATGTAAAAGTTTAGGGGTAAAAATGTAATTTTGCCAAAGTTCGTATTAAATGCTGTTTTGATGAATGTATGTATTAAATAAGATTAATTTGGCATTCTAGATCAAGAGAAACGAGATTCAAGTCGCGATCAACGGAAAAACAAAGTTTATGAAGAATAGGCTCGATTGCTAATAATTTTATACCGAGGTAAGTTCATGTGTAAATGTAGTAACATAATTGTCATTTTAAGAAATTTAATGTTGTTTATATGATATGATTCTGATTATTATCATGAAATATTATGCTTTGTGGTTATTGTTGAATAATATATAATTATGTGAATTACTTGATGAGTATGAACTATCACCGAAGTATCGATTTCGATATTTTGTGGAAGACGGCAAAGATGTGTGATCGAGGAAAATGCCCATTTGAACCTTGGTAATAGATTAGAATACAAGTGACATGTCACTAGGATGGTTGAGTTCCGAACTCGTTGAGTTGAGTCCGAGTTTGTGAGATGTAACTAGGCATCCGAGCTCATTGAGTTGAGTCCGAGTTCACTTATGGGCGGGTTACATGGTAGCTTGGCTACATAAGTTCCGTAGGCTATTGAGTTTGTCTAGCTGCGGGTATGGCTCTTATGTTCATGAGATCCGCGTATTCAAATTATATTCCGATGTGTTCAACGGGTGAATCCTAAGTGAATAAGGAGAAGGCCTAAAACAAAGGTGACATGTTGGTAAGTGTGGTAAATGAGAAAATTTAACAGGTATGTGCTTAAACCCTCGGGTTGAAAACTTGGTATTATGAAATCGTAGAAAGATATTAAATGTAAATGAAACATGAATGTCTTGGTGTTGTTTATGCAAATGATGTTTTATGTGAGATTGTGTGAGCTATTTGCATGTGAACTTACTAAGCATTTGTGCTTATTCCCTCCTTTTCTTTCATTGTAGTTTTGACAAGCCGGCTTGAGAATCAGGATAGGTCGAAGACTCGTTCACACTATCCTAAGGCTTAAATTGGTAAAATGACTTGTGTATTTTGAATGTGGCATGTATGGCAAAACACTCACTTTGTGTAATTGATCTTATGATATGGCTATGGTTTGGTAAGAAAAGGGTTTGTAAATGATTAGCCATTGGAATGGCCAATCTAAGTCATATCTGATGTTATGTATGTTTAAAATGCTATTTAGTCCATGAAAATCTTTAGTAAAGAAATTTGCCATAAAACAGAATCTGACAGCAGCAGTGATGTAAATTTGAAAAATCACTAAAAATAGTAGAAATGGAATTAAATGATGAGTAAGTTATTAAATTGAATCTTAATGAGTCTATTTTCATATGAATTGAACAAAACAGGTATATGAATTATATTTTATGAGATATTTGAATTTTTGTGAAATAGGGCCAGAGTGATTTCTAGATCCCCTGTTCTGACTTTAAAAATTCATCATAAATTGTAAAAAATAATTAGAAGTCATGATTTATATGTAAAGATTCCTTATTTAGTCTAGTTTTAATAGAAACAAAATTCATAGTAATTGAAATTCTGTACAGAGAGATATCTAATTCGTAATATACAGAGGTCAAAGGAGTCAAACCCTGAAAAATGGGAGACTTAAACTAATAAACTGTACTAATTGGCTTGAAAAAAATTCTAGAAAAAACTTAGTAAATAGATATGTGAGTCTAGTTTCAGGGAAAATTTACGGAATTGGATTTTGAGTTTCGTAACTTGAGATATGAATTTTTAAGCGACTGTGACGCAGATTGCTAGCTTGACTGAAAATTTTAAAAATAAATTGTTTGAGCTGTTTAAGTAATGAATTAAGTCTGTTAACACCTCGTGTTCGACTCCGGCGACGGTCTCGGGTATGGGGCGTTACACATCCTCATTTCCCTTGTTAGTCATATATTCCATAATAACATCAAAACATATATGGGCTTAATGATAAACTGTAAATTATACATATTTTTACCCTATGTTTAATGCATTTTATGGATGATTTCTCATTCGAATTGGTGAATTCGATGCTCCTAATGCTTTAATTTCATGTTTTATACTGAGGAGAGCATAGGAGAGCGAAAGGAACAAGAAATGGGCCAAAAATGGAGAAAATGGGCCAAAGTATGAAATCAACACGGCTTGGACCTCCTCACATGGGCAGACCACACGGCCGTGTCAATCTAGCAGAATTGGAGCACGAGTCACACGAGTGTAGCACACGCCCGTGCCATTCTAACAGGCTCGAACACGGCCTGAAGTAATCGCACACGGGCGTGTCCCTGCCGAGCCCAAGTTAAGTCCAATTCGGAAAAGGCCACTTTTGAGGGCTTCTAGGAATTCTAAAGCCTATAAATACACCCTAGAAGAGGAGAAAAAGGGAGACGGAGAATAGGGGGTAAGGAATTACTCCAAGGAAGCCGATTGTTCCATCTCAGAAGCCGAATTCATCATCAAGACTGAAGATCTCTCCTCAATTTCCCTTCAAGAATTTTGGGTTTTCTTTATGTTTTGTATTCTTTATTCTTTTGAGATGTTTTCTTATTTAGTTATGAACTAAAACCCCTAAATACCTAAGGGGAATGAAACCTAAGATGAATCTTGTTATTATTTTCTGAATTGTATGATAAATATTTAACTTGTTCTTAATTATGTGCTCTTAATTCTTGTTTTGATATCCCAGGATACTGATTCAAGACATGCTCTTATTCAGAGGAGGAATAGGCCCTGTCTAAGAGTACTTTTGTTATAATTAAGCGGAGTTGATTGCGCACCTAGAAATAGGGTGACAAGATTTTGCCGGATTAGGCTGAAACCTAATAAGGGGATCCATAGATCGAGTTAATGCAACCCTAGAGTGTTAATTAGAGAAAAGTCTCGGTTATGCAATCTAGGGATTAGACGTTATTAGTCTTGAATAGGGATAATAACATAACTTAGGGATCTCTACGGAACAAGTTGAATGAATAAATCATCCAATTCGGAGCCAGAATAACAAGTAAAGTCTAGGTGGATTTTTCCTTAGGTATTGTTTCAAGTCAATCGATTTTCCCAAAAGCAATTCTCCAATTATTTTCTCTGTGCGTTCTTTGTTTAGATAATTAGTTAATTAAAACAAAATCCCCTTTTATTCTTAGGCTAGATAATAAAAAGATAGTCATTACTAGTACTTTTAGTTCCTTTGGGTTCAAAAATCCGGTCTTGCTAAAACTATACTACTGTTGGATAGGTACACTTGCCTACATCGTGATAATAGTTAGTTCAAGAATGAGTAATTATAAATATTTAAAACCTATCACGAAACCTCACGATCAAGTTTTTGGCGCCGCTGCCGGGGAACTAAAATATTAGGAACATTCAATCTTTATTACTTTAGCAATTTATTTTTCTTGCAATTTAATTTAATTTAATTTAATTTTATTATTATTACTAATTAACTTCCTGTTTCCTTCTCTTACTAGGTTTTCATAGTTTATGACTAGAAGAAACCCGTCGGGACCATTACTTTTTGAAGAAGAAATCGATCGCACAGTTCGTAGAAACCAAAGAGAAATAAGGCGAAGTTTAAGATACACGGAGAATACTCAACCCCCAACCGAAGAGATGGCTGAAAACTAAGGCAATCAACTACCTCCTGCAATTGCGGCTAATCAAAATCCTGCTCCACGTACTATGTATGACTATGCTAAACCTTCTTCAACAGGAACTGAGTCAAATATAGTTAGACCTGCTAATGCTGCGAATAATTTTGAACTGAAACCTAACACAATTCAGATGATACAGTAGTTTGTTCAGTTTGATGGTTTGCAGGATGAGGATCCCAACACTCACTTGACGAATTTTCTGGAGTTTTGCGACACTTTCAAAATTAATGGCGTTTATGATAATGCCATTCGCCTTCAGTTATTCCCTTTTTCACTGAGAAACAAAGCTAAACAGTGGTTGAACTCGTTACCACGAGGGTCCATCACTACTTGGGAACAAATGACCGAAAAATTTCTACTAAAATATTTTCCGTCGGCTAAAACGGCTAAGTTACGTAATGATATCTCTTCTTTTGTGCAGATGGACTTAGAAACTCTTTACGATGCATGAGAGAGATACAAGGATCTATTGTGAAGGTGGCCTCACTATGGGTTACCTCTATGGCTGCAAGTTCAAACATTTTACAATGGTGTGAATCCCTCAACAAAACAGATGATTGACGCAGCTGCTGGAGGAACCATCAACAACAAAACACCTGAAGAGGCTTATGAATTCATTGAAGAAATGTCACTGAATAACTATCAGTGGCAAGTCATGAGGACTAAGCCAACAAAAAACAACCGGCATTTATAACATCTACTCAGTTACTATGCTGTCAAATCAAGTAGAACTTTTCAATAAAAAGATTGATGGTTTACTTGGTTCTACGCAGGTACATCCAGTAATGAGGTGTGACTCAAGTGGATGAGGTGTGTATACAGAATATCAATCCTTCAATCCTGCAACCGAAGAGGAACAAGTCAACTATATGGGTAACAATAACTTTTGATCTCAAAATAACCCATACAGTAATACTTATAATGCAGGTTGGAGGAACCACCCAAATTTCTCTTGGAGTGGTCAACAGAATCAAAAGCCACAAAATCCTCAAGGTTTTCAACAGCCACCTTATCAATAAGAGAAGAAACCAAACCTTGAAAAGATGCTCTCTAAATTCATCTCAGTATCAGAAACTCGTTTTCGAAATACCGAGACAGCACTTAAGAATCAACAAGCATTGATCCAAGGGCTTGAAACTCAGATAGGCCAGCTATCCAAACTAATCTCTGAACGACCACAAGGTAGCTTACCAAGTAATACTAAACCTAATCCAAGAGAACACCTCAACACAATTAGTACTCAAGATAAGGAAGGATTCATTGCGCCTGAGCCAAAATTGATGCAAGAAACTATGGTGAGCTAAGGTAAAAGTGAGGTAAGTCATAACAAAACGATGAATGAAGACTATAGACCTCGTGTCCCATACCCTAACGCGACAAGGAAAGACCACTCAGACGAACAATTCGGTAAATTCCTCAAACTTTTGAAAAAATTACATATTAACTTACCGTTTATTGAAGCTTTGTTGCAGATACCAAATGCAATGAAATTTTTAAAAGAGCTTTTAGTAAATAAGCGGAAGTTGGACGAAGTGTCGCATGTGGAGATAAACGTAGTCTGCTCAGCTATTCTACAGAATAAGCTACCCCACAAATTGAAAGATCCAGGAAGTTTTACAATTCCTTGCTTAATTGGTAGTTTAGATATAAGTCATGCATTAGCTGATTTAAGAGCTAGTATTAACGTCATGCCTTACAAAATGTTTAAGCAACTATGTCTTGGGAAACCTAAACAAACTAGGATGAGCATTCAATTGGCAGATAAAACTATAAGATTTCCTAGGGGTATTATTGAAGATGTACTAGTGAAAGTAGATAAGTTCATATTTCCCGTTGATTTCGTTGTTCTAGACATAGAGGAGGATAATAACACCCCTTTGATTTTAGGGAGGCCCTTTTTAGCAACTGCTAAAACAATAATTGATGTTGGCACAAGTGAGCTTACACTTCGTGTGGGAGACGAAACGATCACCCTTCAAGCTCGTAACTCTAGCATCACATCGAACATTAAAGGTAATGGTCTACACCAATCTACTAGAACTGACAATATGGCTTTGCAGAAATTGAGCTTAAAAGAAGCTCACGAGCCATGTTCCAGAAACGATAGATGACACATTCATGAAGAACGAAGGCTACGGATAAAGGATCTAGATGAATGGCGAGCACATAAACCGAGAACACACGATAAACCAAGATTACGCCAGAATGAGTTTGATACCTCCCCAAATTTACTTAAGGTTGGTGATAAGGTCTTATTAGATGTCGTAGATCCCCACATTGTCACTACCACATCGAATGAGGAAATCCCTCTTACGGTACTCAGTATTTTTCCATTCGGTACGGTGGAGGTGAGTCATCCCAAGTTCAGTACTTTTAAGGTAAACAACACCCGTTTAAAACCTTATTTTGATGAGACTGATAGCAGGAATGAGGAGTATAAACTCCTCGAACCACCATGACCATACAACGGAGAGGTAAGTCGAGCTTAGATTATAAATAAGCGCTTCTCGGAAGGCAACCCAAGCACTAACAATATTAATTTCTTTGAATTTTGGTATTTAACTCCTAACTTACTAATAGAAATCTTGAATACAGGTGTTTCCACAGAGACACGGCCAAGCACACGGGCATGCTTAAGGCTGTGAAAAAATAGGGCAAAAGATTTCCCCAAAACAGACTATGATTAAATGTCATGGTCGTACGATATGGCCGTGGTCGAGCCTGCCAAAATAACACGAGCGTGCAATACGCCCATGTGGAAGACTTGTGGTTGAAACTGAGAAACTAGCACGGGCGTGCGACACGCCCGTGTCTAACACCCGTGGTCGAACCAGTTAAATTAACACAGGCGTGGAGCTTGAACACACGGGCATGGAAGAAGAGAACGAAACTAAACACGGCCATGCAACACGACCGTGTGAACCCATACGCCCGAGGAAC